>NW_025533797.1:0-300000 GCF_020615455.1 Coregonus clupeaformis | reverse complement strand
AAGTTTCTCAATACTTTGTTATATACCCCTTGTTGGCAATGACACAGGTCAAACGTTTTCTTTAAGTCTTCACAAGGTTTTCACACACTGTTGCTGGTATTTTGGCCCATTCCTCCATGCAGATCTCCTCTTGAGCAGTGATGTTTTGGGGCTGTCGCTGGGCAACACGGACTTTCAACTCCCTCCAAAGATTTTCTATGGGGTTGAGATCTGGAGACTGGCTAGGCCACTCCAGGACCTTGAAATGCTTCTTACGAAGCCACTCCTTCGTTGCCCGGGCGGTGTGTTTGGGATCATTGTCATGCTAAAAGACCCAGCCACGTTTCATCTTCAATGCCCTTGCTGATGGAAGGAGGTTTTCACTCAAAATCTCACGTTACATGGCCCCATTCATTCTTTCCTTTACACGGATCAGTCGTCCTGGTCCCTTTGCAGAAAAACAGCCCCAAAGCATGAAGTTTCCACCCCCATGCTTCACAGTAGGTATGGTGTTCTTTGGATGCAACTCAGCATTCTTTGTCCTCCAAACACGACGAGTTGAGTTTTTACCAAAAAGTTATATTTTGGTTTCATCTGACCATATGACATTCTCCCAATCCTCTTCTGGATCATCCAAATGCACTCTAGCAAACTTCAGACGGGCCTGGACATGTACTGGCTTAAGCAGGGGGGACACGTCTGGCAATGCAGGATTTGAGTCCCTGGCGGAGTAGTGTGTTACTGATGGTAGGCTTTGTTACTTTGGTCCCAGCTCTCTGCAGGTCATTCACTAGGTCCCCCATGTGGTTCTGGGATTTTTGCTCACCGTTCTTGTGATCATTTTGACCCCACGGGGTGAGATCTTGCGTGGAGCCCCAGATCGAGGGAGATTATCAGTGGTCTTGTATGTCTTCCATTTCATAATAATTGCTCCCACAGTTGATTTCTTCAAACCAAGCTGCTTACCTATTGCAGATTCAGTCTTCCCAGCCTGGTGCAGGTCTACAATTTTGTTTCTGGTGTCCTTTGACAGCTCTTTGGTCTTGGCCATAGTGGAGTTTGGAGTGTGACTGTTTGAGGTTGTGGACAGGTGTCTTTTATACTGATAACAAGTTCAAACAGGTGCCATTAATACAGGTAACGAGTGGAGGACAGAGGAGCCTCTTAAAGAAGAAGTTACAGGTCTGTGAGAGCCAGAAATCTTGCTTGTTTGTAGGTGACCAAATACTTATTTTCCACCATAATTTGCAAATAAATTCATTAAAAATCCTACAATGTGATTTTCTGGATTTTTTTTTCTCAATTTGTCTATCATAGTTGACGTGTACCTATGATGAAAATGACAGGCCTCTCTCATCTTTTTAAGTGGGAGAACTTGCACAATTGGTGGCTGACTAAATTCTTTTTTTCCCCACTGTATGTGAGAGTGGATTCTCGGCCCTCACAAACATTACAACTTAGCCCTTAACCAACAATGCAGTTTTAAGAAAATAGAGTTAAGAAAATATTTACTAAATAAACTAAAGTTTCAAAAAAAATATTAAAAGAAGTTTCAAAATAAATTAACAATGTTGAGGCTATATACAGGGGGTACCGGTACTGAGTCAATTTGCGGGGGTTACAGGTTAGTCGGTAATTTGTACATGTAGGTAGGGGTAAAGTGACTATGCATAGATAATAAACAGCGAGTAGCAGCAGTGTAAAAACAAAGTGGGGGGGTGTAAATGCAAATAGTCCGGGTGGCCATAGCAGGTGGGATATGTAGCTAGCTAGCTAGGACACCGGTAGACAGTGTCCTTCGCCCCCGCCTGTTGGGCACTGCGTTCCCACAGTTCTGTTAACGATGACGAGGGCAGGTGTTCAGCAGGCGGGAGCGAAGGACACTGTGCTAGCTATCAGGTGGGAGGCGGGGGCGACACCGGTAGCTAACTAGGCAGGCGATGAAATTATATAATGTGTCAACTTTGCTCGCTCTGCACGCTGCTCCAAATGTACAAATGTAACAACAGAAGACTCATCAGGGTCTGCAGCCCCGCTCACCATTACGGCTAAATTATATTTTAAAAACTGATGGATGAAAAGATGCACAGGAAGAGCGGACGTAGAGAAGCAGGCGAGTGATGGCTGGAAGGGGATGCGGTACTTGGGCTGGTACATACAAGACTAGTTAAAGATGTTTTTTTAGTTTTTTTTTACGGCATTTTTTTTTTTTTCCAACATAATTTACAAACATTTTATAACAGGCGCCAGCTGGTTCTTTAGCTCGGTAGGGCCAATGCTTAAGGTGCATTACCAGCGCTTTGAAAAGTTGGTTTAATAATACTTTACTGTGGATATATTGTCTCATATCTTGCCACATAAGGACCAACCACGCAGACAACCGGTAGAGTAAGTTCAAATGTAATTTTATTCAACATTCTGGGTTGTAGAGGACCTGAGAGGACCATTTCCAGAATAAACGGTGTAATGTCCCAGACGTTGGTGGTCTGATCCCCAGGCAATGTTCTACTAGCCCTCTGAAATTCAATCATCCTCACAGGAACATTTTATATGATGCTGCCTTTCAGATTGGCTTAAGCTCAAAAGTCATCATGTCACAACAGTGTCACTGTTCTGCAACCTGACAAACTCCTCAATGTGACCTTTTGCCAATGCTCTCCTGCATATGTTTTCCCACAGCTGCGGAGCCATGGCCTGAAAATGCCACCTTGTATCAGCCTCTGAGAGGTAAGCCATTCATTCACTCTGCACTTTACAGAGACAAAACTGTTCATATACCTACTTCCGCATTTACATTGTTAAGTCATGTATTGTAGTCCCCTGTAGCTCAGTTGGTAGAGCATGGCGCTTGCAACGCCAGGGTTGTGGGTTCGTTTCCCACGGGGGGCCAGTATGAAAAATGTATGCACTCACTAACTGTAAGTCGCTCTGGATAAGAGCGTCTGCTAAATGACTAAAATCTAAATAATGCTAAAGTTGTTACTTAATTAATTAGTTTTTAGTTTAGGCTTAAGCCCTAAACCCTACAATATTGTGCACTACTAGTACACTGCTAACCATAGACTTAAAGTCAATAAAAGTTATTTGATGTAATGTTGAGGAAAATTATGTTAATGTCTCGGAGAGGAATATAGGATTAAGAATTGTAAAACTGTTTGAGCCATAGGTATCTGCATTTAGCCAAATTGCAGTGTATCTTGTCACTTTATAATGTGCGAATGCATGTCTGTCTGTTGGCCTGTTTGTTTTTTCAGAGGACCAGATACTACTGTCAGATTGTGCATCATCACTTGCTGTACAGGTAAGATCATGTTTATGCCTTTGCCATAGCCAAATAGGATGTGAAACCAAGAGTTGGCTCGTTGGTATTAGCCGTTACACAAACAAATGTTGCGTTGTGGTATAGGCTAGGCCAACTTAAAAGACCATACAGTACATGGGGCCCGTAAAGCTAGTCCTCCGATCAAACATGGGCGACCGTGTTGATAGGGTTTGTCATATTTGATCAAACTATTTTATTAAACTTTTCATAAGACACCTGTTTTCATTAAAATCCAACATCGTTATATGTAAGATTTTTTTTTGTTGCATGGAAACCGCTGTGCAGATATACAGATGCTTTGCTAAGGCTGCTCGTCGTCGTTGGCACTATCGTAGCGATCTGGTATACAACTGTGCATGCCTATGTCATGGACGGGATCTGAACCCAGGTCTCCCATGGGAGAAATCAACGTATTGACCATTAGACCAACAGGAAATTCCAACCTCATCACTAGACCATGAGCTGGACTCATGTCCGCTACATTCACCCGCCTTTGACCTCCTCACCAACAAGAGCCTGTCCCACAGTTGTGCGCCATTGTCACCAGCGGGGTCTGAAACCAATATCTTGATCATTCGTCATCGCAGACCCGGGAGACCATAGATTTCTCATGCCTTTGGGGAGTTAGGTCTTAGCACAGTGTCTGCTGTGGCTGTGAAGTCCACTCTTGAGAGGCAGACTCGGCTACAGTTGTCACATTTGTAGGCTGGCCCGGATGTTGTAGATCAGGGTCTCCAATTAAATGTCTGGGTGGCTGGAACATAGTTATAAATAATTTGTACACTGCAAATTGCCTACAAGATTCCCAAACATAGTATTTGACAAAAACAGAATCATTTCAAACCTTGATTACATTAGGATACGATCACATATGCCTCTTTATTTATGTGTGGGAATACTTAGGAACACATTTCCTGAATTAAAATCACTTTGAGCTGATTTCCTGGTGATTTTATAGTCTTACAGTGGGGAGAACAAGTATTTGATACACTGCCGATTTTGCAGGTTTTCCTACATACAAAGCATGTAGAGGTCTGTAATTTTTATCATAGGTACACTTCAACTGTGAGAGACGGAATCTAAAACAAAAATCCAGAAAATCACATTGTATGATTTTTAAGTAATTAATTTGCATTTTATTGCATTACATAAGTATTTGATCACCTACCAACCAGTAAGAATTCTGGCTCTCACAGACCTGTTAGTTTTTCATTAAGAAGCCCTCCTGTTCTCCACTCATTACCTGTATTAACTGCACCTGTTTGAACTCGTAACCTGTATAAAAGACACCTGTCCACACACTCAATCAAACAGACTCCAACCTCTCCACAATGGCCAAGACCAGAGAGCTGTGTAAGGACATCAGGGATAACATTGTAGACCTGCACAAGGCTGGGATGGTCTACAGGACAATAGGCAAGCAGCTTGGTGAGAAGGCAACAACTGTTGGCGCAATTATTAGAAAATGGAAGAAGTTCAACATGACTGTCAATCACCCTCAGTCTGGGGCTCCATGCAAGATCTCACCTCGTGGGGCATCAATGATCATGAGGAAGGTGAGGGATCAGCCCAGAACTACACGGCAGGACCTGGTCAATGACCTGAAGAGAGCTGGGACCACAGTCTCAAAGAAAACCATTAGTAACACACTACGCCGTCATGGATTAAAATCCTGCAGCGCACGCAAGGTCCCCCTGCTCAAGCCAGCGCATGTCCAGACCCATCTGAAGTTTGCCAATGACCATCTGGATGATCCAGAGGAGGAATGGGAGAAGGTCATGTGTTCTGGTGAGACAAAAATGTAGCTTTTTGGTCTAAACTCCACTCGCCGTGTTTGGAGGAAGAAGAAGGATGAATACAACCCCAAGAACACCATCCCAACCGGAAGCATGGAGGTGGAAACATCATTCTTTGGAGATGCTTTTCTGCAAAGGGGACAGGACGACTGCACCATATTGAGGGGAGGATGGATGGGGCCATGTATCGCGAGATCTTGGCCAACAACCTCCTTCCCTCAGTAAGAGCATTGAAGATGGGTCGTGGCTGGGTCTTCCAGCATGACAACGACCCGAAACACACAGACAGGGCAACTAAGGAGTGGCTCCGTAAGAAGCATCTCAAGGACCTGGAGTGGCCTAGCCAGTATCCAGACCTGAACCCAATAGAAAATCTTTGGAGGGAGCTGAAAGTCCGTATTGCCCAGTGACAGCCCCAAAACCGGAAGGATCTGGAGAAGGTCTGTATGGAGGAGTGGGCCAAAATCCCTGCTGCAGTGTGTGCAAACCTGGTCAAGACCTACAGGAAACGTATGATCTCTGTAATTGCAAACAAAGGTTTCTGTACCAAATATTAAGTTCTGCTTTTCTGATGTATCAAATACTTACAGTGAGGGAAAAAAGTATTTGATCCCCTGCTGATTTTGTACGTTTGCCCACTAACAAAGACATGATCAGTCTATAATTTTAATGGTAGGTTTATTTGAACAGTGAGAGACAGAATAACAACAAAAATATCCAGAAAAACGCATGTCAACATTTTTATAAATGGATTTGCATTTTATTGAGGGAAATAAGTATTTGACCCCTCTGCAAAACATGACTTAGTACTTGGTGGCAAAACCCTTGTTGGCAATCACAGAGGTCAGACGTTTCTTGTAGTTGGCCACCAGGTTTGCACACATTTCAGGAGGGATTTTGTCCCAGTCCTCTTTGCAGATCTTCTCCAAGTCATTAAGGTTTCGAGGCTGACGTTTGGCAACTCGAAACTTCAGCTCCCTCCAATATTTTCTATGGGATTAAGGTCTGGAGACTGGCTAGGCCACTCCAGGACCTTAATGTGCTTCTTCTTGAGCCACTCCTTTGTTGCCTTGGCCGTGTGTTTTGGGTCATTGTCATGCTGGAATACCCATCCACGACCCATTTTCAATGCCCTGGCTGAGGGAAGGAGGTTCTCACCCAAGATTTGATGGTACATGGCCCCAGCCATCGTCCCTTTGATGCTGTGTAGTTGTCCTGTCCCCTTAGCAGAAAAACACCCCCAAAGCATAATGTTTCCACCTCCATGTTTGACGGTGGGGATGGTGTTCTTAGGGTCATAGACAGCATTCCTCCTCCTCCAAACACGGCGAGTTGAGTTGATGCCAAAGAGCTCCACTTTCACCCAGTTCTCCTCTGAATCATTCAGATGTTCATTGGCAAACTTCAGACGGGCCTGTATATGTGCTTTCTTGAGCAGGGGGTCTTGCGGGCGCTGCAGGATTTCACTCCTTCACGGCGTAGTGTGTTACCAATTGTTTTCTTGGTGACTATGGTCCCAGCTGCCTTGAGATCATTGACAAGATCCTCCCGTGTAGTTCTGGGCTGATTCCTCACTGTTCTCATGATCATTGCAACTCCACGAGGTGAGATCTTGCATGCAGACCCAGGCCGAGGGAGATTGACAGTTATTTTGTGTTTCTTCCATTTGCGAATAATCGCACCAACTGTTGTCACCTTCTCACCAAGCTGCTTGGCGATGGTCTTGTAGCCCATTCCAGCCTTGTGTAGGTCTACAATCTTGTCCCTGACATCCTTGGAGAGCTCTTTGGTCTTGGCCATGGTGGATAGTTTGGAATCTTATTGATTGATTGCTTCTGTGGACAGGTGTCTTTTATACAGGTAAGAAGCTGAGATTAGGAGCACTCCCTTTAAGAGTGTGCTCCTAATCTCAGCTCGTTACCTGTATAAAAGACACCTGGGAGCCAGAAATCTTTCTGATTGAGAGGGGTTCAAATACTTATTTCCCTCATTAAAATGCAAATCAATTTATAACATTTTTTACATGTGTTTTTCTGGATTTTTTGTTGTTGTTATTCTGTCTCTCACTGTTCAAATAAACCTACCATTAAAATTATAGACTGATAATTTCTTTGTCAGTGGGCAAACGTACAAAATCAGCAGGGGATCAAATACTTTTTTCCCTCACTGTATGTCATGCAATAAAATGCAAATTAATTGCTTAAAAATCATACAATGTGATTTTCTGGATTTTAGATTCTGGCTCTAACAGTTGAAGTGTACCTATGATAACAATTACAGACCTCTACATGCTTTGTAAGTAGGAAAACCTGCAAAATCGGCAGTGTATCAAATACTTGTTCTCCCCACTGTAGGCCTAAACCCAATTATTCTATTTTGTTCTTGTAATATTGATTTACCTTGAATGTCATTTGAAGGTAAGAAAACAATCACAGTCATGAATACCAAGCATATTCCATCTGATTTTCGCTATTTGATCTACTGCATTTAGACTGTTAACTAGCTGTGTTGTTCAGGCCTAGTTCATATGAAATGCTGTTTTTTGTCTCAGGCTTATCTGAGGATGTGCAATCTGCCTGTTCTTGTGTCCTGTCGGTCAAACGCAGAATACATGTCCCCATCTGGTGAGTTCTCCACACTATTGAAAAAAGTGTGGTGTGTGTTTGTGTGTGCGCGTTAGGTTTCCTGTTACATTTACATTTTAATCATTTAGCAGACGCTCTTATCCAGAGCGACTTACAGTTAGTGAGTGCATACAGTGGGGAAAAAAAGTATTTAGTCAGCCACCAATTGTGCAAGTTCTCCCACTTAAAAAGATGAGAGGCCTGTAATTTTCATCATAGGTACACGTCAACTATGACAGACAAAATGAGAAAGAAAAATCCAGAAAATCACATTGTAGGATTTTTAATGAATTTATTTGCAAATTATGCTGGAAAATAAGTATTTGGTCAATAACAAAAGTTACTCTATACTTTGTTATATACCCTTTGTTGGCAATGACACAGGTCAAATGTTTCTGTAAGTCTTCACAAGGTTTTCACACACTGTTGCTGGTATTTTGGCCCATTCCTCCATGCATATCTCCTCTAGAGCAGTGATGTTTTGGGGCTGTCGCTGGGCAACACGGACTTTCAACTCCCTCCAAAGATTTTCTATGGGGTTGAGATCTGGAGACTGGCTAGGCCACTCCAGGACCTTGAAATGCTTCTTACGAAGCCACTCCTTCGTTGCCCGGGCAGTGTGTTTGGGATCATTGTCATGCTGAAATACCCAGCCATGTTTCATCTTCAATGCCCTTGCTGATGGAAGGAGGTTTTCACTCAAAATGTCACGATACATGGGCCCCATTCATTCTTTCCTTTACACGGATCAGTCGTCCTGGTCCCTTTGCAGAAAAACAGCCCCAAAGCATGATGTTTCCACCCCCATGCTTCACAGTAGGTATGGTGTTCTTTGGATGCAACTCAGCATTCTTTGTCCTCCAAACACGACAAGTTGAGTTTTTACCAAAAAGTTATATTTTGGTTTCATCTGACCATATGACATTCTCCCAATCCTCTTCTGGATCATCCAAATGCACTCTAGCAATCTTCAGACGGGCCTGGACATGTACTGGCTTAAGCAGGGGGACACGTCTGGCACTGCAGAATTTGAGTCCCTGGCGGCGTAGTGTGTTACTGATGGTAGGCTTTGTTACTTTGGTCCCAGCTCTCTGCAGGTCATTCACTAGGTCCCCCCATGTGGTTCTGGGATTTTTGCTCACCGTTCTTGTGATGATTTTGACCCCACGTGGTGAGATGTTGCGTGGAGCCCCAGATCGAGGGAGATTATCAGTGGTCTTGTATGTCTTCCATTTCCTAATAATTGCTCCCACTGTTGATTTCTTCAAACCAAGCTGCTTACCTATTGCAGATTCAGTCTTCCCAGCCTGGTGCAGGTCTACAATTTTGTTTCTGGTGTCCTTTGACGGCTCTTTGGTCTTGGCCATAGTGGAGTTTGGAGTGTGACTGTTTGAGGTTGTGGACAGGTGTCTTTTATACTGATAACAAGTTCAAACATGTGCCATTAATACAGGTAACGAGTGGAGGACAGAAATCTTGTTAAAGAAGAAGTTACAGGTCTGTGAGAGCCAGAAATCTTGCTTGTTTGTAGGTGACCAAATACTTATTTTCCACCATAATTTGCAAATAAATTCATTAAAAATCCTACAATGTGATTTTCTGGATTTTTTTTCCTCAATTTGTCTGTCATAGTTGACGTGCACCTATGATGAAAATTACAGGCCGCTCTAATCTTTTTAAGTGGGAGAACATGCACAATTGGTGGCTGACTAAATACTTTTTTTCCCCACTGTACATTTTCATACTGGCCCCCCATGGGAAACGAACCCACAACCCTGGCATTGCAAGCACCATTCTCTACCAACTGAGCTACAGGGGACTGCAGTTAGGTATGTGTATGTCTGTAGTGTAGATCTTTATCCCCTGGATGTGGACAGGCCTTTTGTAGGAGCATCACACATGATTACATTGCACCTGGCAGACCAATATTAAAGGATGACTCTGTAAAACCATGACTAGGTTTGCCGCTCTCAGATACATTTGAATCATGCTCTAAATTAGTATTTCTCAATGCCTGAATCTACTTTTAACAAATTTAGGAATCATACATCTTAGGCTGTTTTTAACTGAAGAATATCTGTACAGTGTGACTGAGGCAATGTTTTATATCACTGCATTAAAATTAAATTACGCCATTTGGAGATTACATTTATTTTATGCGAATGTGAATCCTTCGTTTCCTTCTCCAGCCCCCTCTCATAACCGACCACCTTGCATAGAGTGAAATAATGTTTACATTTTCTCAAAAAGGGTGAACAAAACACCATAGCCAACCTGAGATTTGGAGAATCCAATAGTGTAATGTAGCCTAGTGTTTGACCAATGATGTGATTTGCAAATGTGATTCAATATTACCACATTTATATGATTTCTGTGTAATGTTTTCTTGTAAGGAATTCAAGGTAAGCAAAAAGGTTAGTTGAACACTCAAAACCAACACATAAGAGACTCAAGCTTCATCATAGATTTCTGCCCGGTCAAACCCACTCAGACACGTTACTAAATGTTCTGAATTTGATTAGACCTAGTAGCTCTGCACTCAGTGCAGCCTACTGGGCAGTTTTGAATAACAACATAGGAAACCAGATGCTTATTTACAGAGAGGTTCAAATATGCATTCCATAATCTCTCTCTTCTTTCCTTTTGTCACTACATTGAACTTTTATATTGCTTATTCCTCTCTCTTCAGGTAAAGTCCCCTTTGTCCATGTGGGAAATCAGGTTGTGTCTGAGCTGGGGCCCATAGTTCAGTTTACAAAGGCAAAGGTAAGTGAGCCTTATGAATGAGCAGCAGGACCATGCCCTTTTTAAGATCAGTCATCAATCACTCCCTGCTACTCTCTCACATACCTGCCTTGACATTTTGACATTTTGTTGTGTTACAGCCTGAATTTAAAATGGATTACATTTATATTTTGCGTCACTGGCCTACACTTTCCAAGATGGCGTAGTAGTGCAGTTGTGTTTTTATCGTATGTCTGTAAATAGCCTGTAAATACCCTATTTTTCGTACATATTTCCCTATCAGACTTTTCATCCTTCTACAAGATATACTTTCCTGCAACCCGCCTCACTCAATGTGGAACGGATTCTATTATTGACTTACCTTTATCTAGAATCTAGAATCTCCAGTTGAAACTAGCTAGCCAGCTAACTAGCTACTTGCTATTAGCCACAGCTAGCGGTGTTTCACCCAGAACATTGGATTTTTTTCCCGCGGGATTCATTTTAATCACTGGACATTGATCACCGGATATTCGGCCAGTCTGCACAGCGCGTTATCGACCCAGAACATATCAGTTTTTCCGCCGGAATCACTGAATCACTGGACCTTTAACTCCGGATTCATCGCTACCATCTGGCTACAACAAAACGGACGCTGTGGTCTGGCTAATCATCCTGAGCTAGGCCCATCTCCCGGCTATCTACCTCTCTGTCAACCGGACGGGACCACCTAGTGTTGACACGGAGCCCCGCCGATCCTACACGACTGGTCTGCCGACGAAATCGTCTGATGTGGTTACGACGTTAACCACGAAGATTCCATCCATCTGCTAGCCCTGGCCCGCTAGCACACGCTAGCCGTGGCCTCTTACTCACTAAACTAAACTAGCTACTGAACTAGCTACTTGCTATTAGCCACAGCTAGCGGTGTTTCACCCAGAACATTGGATTTTTTTCCGCTGGATTAATTTTAATCACTGGACATTGATCACTGGATATTCGGCCAGTCTGCACAGCGCGTTACCGACCCAGAACATATCAGTTTTTCCGCCGGAATCACTGAATCACTGGACCTTTAACTCCGGATTCATCGCTACCAGCTGGCTACAACAAAACGGGCGCTGTGGTCTGGCTAATCATCCTGAGCTAGACCCATCTCCCGGCTATCTACCTCTCTGTCAACCGGACGGGACCACCTAGTGTTGACACGGAGCCCCGCCGATCCTACACGACTGGTCTGCCGACGAAATCGTCTGATGTGGTTACGACGTTAACCACGAAGATTCCATCCATCTGCTAGCCCCGCTAGCACACGCTAGCCGTGGCCTCTTACTCACTAGTGCTTCACCACCGGACCTTATGATAACTCAGCTATACAGCTGATATCTGCTGGACTGTTCCTTTTTACGGTACTACATCCTGTTTATGTTTAGCCTCAGCCCAAACATGGTTAGTTTATTGTTGTTTCAGTTATTTCTAATTGTACTATATCACTGTAGACCCCCCAGCCTAGCTAAACCTGCCTTAGATAGCTCCTTTGCCCCTCCCCCTATACACGCTGAGACCGACTCAATTGATGCCTCCAGCGATGCTATCTCTTTCATTGTTACCCAACGCTTAGGTTTACCTCCACTTTACTCATATCCTTCCATATCCTTGTCTGTACATAATGCCCTGAATCTTTTCGATAACACCTGGAAATCTGCCCCCTTTATTCTATGTACCCAACGCACTAGAAGACCAGTTCTTAAAGCCTTTAGCCGTATCCTTATTCTAGTCCTCCTCTGTTCCTCTGGTGATGTAGAGGCTAACCCAGGCCCTGCAGCCCTCAGTATCACTCCTACTCCCCAGGCGCTATCATTTGATGACTTCTGTAATCGCAAAAGTATTGGTTTCTTGCACATAAATATCAGTCTACTTCCTAAGTTTGAGTTATTCACTGTGTTAGCACACTCTGCCAACCCTGATGTTCTAGCAGTGTCTGAATCCTGGCTCAGGAAGGCCACCAAAAATTCTGAAATTTCCATCCCCAACTATAACATTTTCCGTCTAGATAGAACTGCCAAAGGGGGTGGAGTTGCAATCTACTGTAGAGATAGCCTGCAGAGCTCTATCATACTATCCAGGTCTGTGCCCAAACAGTTTGAGCTTCTACTTCTAAAAATCCACCTTTCCAGAAATAAGTCTCTCACTGTTGCCGCTTGCTACAGACCCCCCTCAGCCCCCAGCTGTGCCCTGGACACCATATGTGAATTGATTGCCCCCCATTTATCCTCAGAGTTTGTACTGCTTGGTGACCTAAATTGGGATATGCCGAATACCCCAGCCATCCTACAATCCAAGCTAGATGCCCTCAACCTCACGCAAATTATCAACGAACCTACCAGGTACAACCCTAAATCCGTAAACATGGGTACCCTCATAGATATCATCCTGACTAACATACCCTCTAAATACACCTCAGCTGTCTTCAACCAGGATCTCAGCGATCACTGCCTTATTGCCTGCGTCCGTAACGGGTCCGCGGTCAAACGACCACCCCTCATCACTGTCAAACGCTCCCTAAAACACTTTAGCGAGAAGGCCTTCCTAATTGACCTGGCCCAGGTATCCTGGATGGATATAGATCTCATTCCGTCAGTAGAGGATGCCTGGTTGTTCCTTAAAAGTAATTTCCTATCAATCTTAAATAAACATGCCCCATTCAAAAAATACAGAACTAAGAACCGATATATCCCCTGGTTCTCCTCAGACTTGACTGCCCTTGACCAGCACAAAAACATCCTGTGGCGTACAGCATTAGCATCAAATAGCCCCCGCGATATGCAACTTTTCAGGGAAGTTAGGAACCAATATACACAAGCAGTCAGGAAAGCAAAGGCTAACTTTTTCAAACAGAAATTTGCATCCTGTAGCACTAACTCCAAAAAGTTTTGGGACACTGTAAAGTCCATGGAGAATAAGAGCACTTCCTCCCAGCTGCCCACTGCACTGAGGCTAGGAAACACTATCACCACCGATAAATCTACAATAATCGAGAATTTCAACAAGCATTTTGCTACAGCTGGCCATGCTTTCCATCTGGCTACAATTAACCCGGCCACCAACTCTGCACCCTCTGCTGCAACTTGCCCATGCCCCCCCCGCTTCTCCTTCACACAAATTCAGACAGCTGATGTTTTGAAAGCGCTGCAAAATCTGGACCCCTACAAATCAGCTGGGCTAGACAATCTGGACCCTTTCTTTCTAAAACTAGCTGCCGAAATTGTCGCAACCCCTATTACTAGTCTGTTCAACCTCTTTCATAACGTCTGAGATCCCCAGAGATTGGAAAGCTGCCGCGGTCATCCCCCCTCTTCAAAGGGGGGTGACACTCTAGATCCAAACTGCTACAGACCTATATCCATCCTGCCCTGCCTTTCGAAAGTATTCGAAAGCCAAGTTAACAAACAGATCATCGACCATTTCGAATACCACCGTACCTTCTGCGCTATGCAATCCGGTTTCCGAGCTGGTCACGGGTGCACTTCAGCCACGCTCAAGGTCCTAAACGATATTATAACCGCGATTGATAATAGACAGTACTGTGCAGCCGTCTTCATCGACCTGGCCAAGGCTTTCGACTCTGTCAACCACCGCATTCTTATTGGCAGACTAAATAGCCTTGGTTTCTCAAATGACTGCCTCGCCTGGTTCACCAACTACTTCTCAGATAGAGTTCAGTGTGTCAAATCGGAGGGCCTGTTGTCTGGACCTATGGCAGTCTCTATGGGGGTGCCACAGGGTTCAATTCTTGGGCCGACACTTTTCTCTGTGTATATCAATGATGTCGCTCTTGCTGCTGGTGACTCTCAGATCCACCTCTACGCAGACGACACCATTTTGTATACATCTGGCCCTTCATTGGACACTGTGTTAACAAACCTCCAAACGAGCTTCAATGCCATACAACAATCCTTCAGTAGCCTTCAACTGCTCTTAAACACTAGTAAAACTAAATGCATGCTTTTCAATCGAACGCTGCTGGCACCCGCCCACCCGACTAGAATCACCACTCTCGACGGGTCTGACCTAGAGTATGTGGACAACTACAAATATCTAGGTGTCTGGTTAGACTGTAAACTCAACTTCCAGACTCACATAAAGAATCTCCAATCCAAAGTTAAATCTAGAATCGGCTTCCCTATTTCGCAACAAAGCCTCCTTCACTCATGCTGCCAAACATGCCCTCGTAAAACTGACTATCCTACCGATCCTTGACTTCGGCGATGTCATTTACAAAATAGCCTCCAACACTCTACTCAGCAAATTGGATGTAGTCTATCACAGTGCCATCCGTTTTGTCTCCAAAGCCCCATACACTACCCACCACTGTGACCTGTACGCTCTTGTTGGCTGGTCCTCACTACATGTTCGTCGTCAAACCCACTGGCTCCAGGCCATCTATAAATCACTGCTAGGCAAATCCCCGCCTTATCTTAGCTCATTGGTCACCATAGCAGCACCCACCCGTAGTCTGCGCTCCAGCAGGTATATCTCACTGGTCATTCCCAAAGCCAACACCTCCTTTGGCCGCCATTCCTTCCAGTTATCTGCTGCCAATGACTGGAACGAATTGCAAAAATCTCTGAAGCTGGAGACTCTTATCTCCCTCAATAACTTTAAGCATCAGTTTTCAGAGCACCTTACCGATCACTGCACCTGTACACAGCCCATCGGAAATTAGCCCACCCAACTACCTCATCCCCATATTGTTATTTATTTTGCTCTTTTGCACCCCAGTATCTCTATTTGCACATAATCTCTTGCACATCTAGCATTCCAGTGTTAATACTATTGTAATTATTCTGCACTATAGCCTATTTATTGCCTTACCTCCATAACTTGCTACATTTGCACACACTGTATATATATTTTCTGTTGTATTTCTGACTTTATGTTTTTTACCCCATATGTAACTCTGTGTTGTTTTTATTGCACTACTTTGCTTTATCTTGGCCAGGTCGCAGTTGTAAATGAGAACCTGTTCTCAACTGGCTTACCTGGTTAAATAAAGGTGAAATAAAAAAATAAAATAAAACACACAATACCCCATAATGTCAAAGTGGAATTATGTTTTTAGAAACTTTTAGAAATTAATAAAAAATGTAAAGGACAAATGTCTTGAGTCAAGTATTCAACCCCTTTGTTATGGCAAGCCTAAATAAGTTCAGGAGTAAAAATGTGCTTAACAAGTCACATAATAAGTTGCATGGACTCACTCTGTGTGCAATAATAGTGTTTCACTTTTTTTTTTTTTTTATATGTCTAGTGCTTCTCTGTACCCACACATACAATTATCTTTAAGGTCCCTCAGTCTAGCTGTGATGGGTGATTTGAAGGAGTCAGGCGCAGGAGGGTAAATCACAGAATATAGAGTTTATTCCGGAATACAGTGTTACGCAGAAATGCGTCAAACAGTCCAGTGCGCAAAACAGGCGCACTGGAACCAACAGGCACACGGGGAAGCAGACATTGAATATCCCTTTGAGTATGAAGTTATTAATTACACTTTGGATGGTGTATCAATACACCCAGTCACTACAAAGATACAGGCATCCTTCCTAACTCCGTTGCCAGAGTGGAAGGAAACCGCTCAGGGATTTCACCATGAGGCCAATGGTGACTTTAAAACAGTCACAGAGTTGAATGGCTGTAATGGGAAAAAACTGAGGATGGATCAACAACATTGTAGTTACTACACAATACTAACCTATATGACAGAGTAAATAGAAGGAAGCCTGTACAGAAAAAATATTCCAAAACATGCATCCTGTTTGCAAACTGCCCAAAACAATCATGAGTGGCTTAGTTACAGGTTTGACTTAAATCAGCTTGAAAATCTATGGCAAGACTTGAAAATGTCGGTCTAGCAATGATCAACAACCAATTTGACAGAGCTGAAAAATTACAAAAATTATAATAATGTGCAAATATTGTACAATCCAGATTAGCAAAGCTCTTAAATTTACCCAGAAAGATTCACAGCTGTAATCGCTACCAAAGGTGATTCTAACATGTATTGACTCAGGGGTGTGAATACTTATGTAAATGAGATATTGATGTATTTCATTTTTTATAAATTTGCTAACATTTCTAAACACGTTTTCACTTTGTCATCATGGGGTTATTGTGTGTAGATGGTTGAGAAAAACATAATTTGATCAATTTTGTATTTCTCAACCATCTACACACAATAACCCCACTAACTGTAAGTTGCTCTGGATAAGAGCGTCTGCTAAAATGACTAAAATTTAAATACAATTAATGTTGAATTCAGGCTGTAACACAACAAAATGTGGAATAAGTCAAGGGGTATGAATACTTTCTGAAAGCACTACTGTTATGACTGCTTACTTATCTAAGCATCTTGCTACTCTACACTCTCTCGTACGCGTACACACACACACACTTATCACTGCTTATCACTCTCTCTCCAGGGTCACTCTCTCAGTGATGGTCTGGATGACATTCAGAGGGCTGAAATGAAAGCTTACATGGAGCTGGTCAACAACATGCTGCTCACCGCTGAGGTACAGTAGAGAAACCACTAGAGGCAGGAAAGAATAATCCAGTACATACTGAATACACAGTGGGTATTTATGCAGATGAAGCTCTCTATAATCCTGTCACAGGAAGGAAGTGCTTGGCAAGGGACTCATGAGGTTACATCAATAAATTGTTTGAAATGTCATGAGCATATCCCTGAAATGATCTTGTCTCATGATTGTATATCTTTTTGATTGTCTAAATGTGGTTCTAGACGTTTTTTTATAGTATGCATTGAAATCAGGGGATAGTCCTTTGCTCCTTAGTAATGTTCAGTAAAATCAAGCAATGACACCATGTACTCTGTTTGTGAGGAATGTTCTTCCCCCTAGATCCTTGTCCATCTTCACCCCTTCACTGCTCCCCACTACTTTTCCTCCCTTTGTTTATTTTCAAATTTTCCCCATCTCAAATCCCCCTGTATCCCTCCAGCTCTTCTCTCCTAATTTCTTCCCCTCTTCATGCATCTTGTCTTATATCCTTCCCTTTCCCTCTCCTTCCTTCCCCTCCATGTTCTCTCTGTGTGTTCATCCTTTGTATCCCTCTTTCCTCTATGCAGTTGTATATCCAGTGGTGTGACGATACCACGGCGACCGAGGTGAGAGCTCTCCCTGGGCATTCATCTTCATTTGGCTGCAGCCTCGGCCAGGGCCCCCCTCTCATAAATGAGCCATGCTTTACTGAGCTTCCATTTATTAGGCCCTCACACACACCGCTGGCTCCCCCTCATTGCCCTCTCTTCTCCATAGCCCTTTTATTGCCGCCATCAGCTGTGACTAGTGTGTTGCTTTACACCGATTTAGAAACGTTCTCCCCCGGTTAACATTCATTAATCTTCGATGTTAGGGAGGGGTATTTGAAATGTTTTCATTACTCTAATATGTCATAAGTTTCTCTTTCATCCCCTGACCAATCAAAATGACACAAATGCAGAGGGCAGACAGTGTTCAGTTGTTTTTAGGTTAGTATTCTCTGGTAGGTTTTGACTAACAGCAACAGTGAAAGCGAAGTCTGATGTTCGCCATAATAGAACTGATTCTGTTTATTACAAGTTTTCTGGTGAGTGTTTTGCATTGATCTGTGACAGGTCTTGTGGAACCTCTGTTAGGTGCGCACCTATAATAGCTAATTGAAATGGGGAAAATAGCATAGGCTATTTTGTCAGGGCTGACTGGAGGGCTAAATGTGCTTTGAAAGTCAAATGCCTTTTTATGTAAAACGCAGCATGAGAGTTAGAAAATAACACTTTCAATTGTCATGGTATATCCTTCATGTAACAATGTCACAAGAATACTTTTAATTTTTAAAATAGGCCTACAATTATTTTTCTACAAAAATCTATACACGTTCGAATACTAACATCTGTTCGGATAATCAAGTTTTCGAATAAGCGTGCCCATCCCTATTTTGTGACTTGTTTTCTATGTAAACACTGAAATGCAGTCGTGTATTAGTGATGCGCGGGTTGACTCATAACCTGTGGGCAGGTTTAGGGTAATTAAATATTGTGTGGATGAAGGGCGGGTGGGTGGAGGGCAAGTTGAATAAAGAGAAAACAATACCTTTAAAAAATCCATAAGTGTATCATTCTTGTACAATTTAGCCTAAGCTTTAGGGCCTAACTGTACGTGTGGCGAAGAGCCTACACGCTAATTGGCAAATGCTTTTGGGAACAGGCAAAAAGGAATATATCACAGTTTAATTCAATAATAGAAAAGATGCGAAATTAAGAGTTGAAAATAAAGAGGGAAGGGCCAGAAAAGTAATGTTTGAGAAATATTTTGGTAGAGTGGTAAAAGAAGATGATAGCAGTGCTATACAAATTAGACGGTCACAAAACGGGGACTTCAAATAGGCCTATGGCACGTCAAGGGAACTGTAGCCTTCTGTTCAGATCGGTTAAATGGAAACTGAAATCTGGACACTGACTGTAGGTCTATAACATAGTCGTATATTAACTCCTACAGAATTAAGTATTTATTGCATTAAAATGATACACCAAATGTAGGCAACATTTTGACTCGGGAACAGGAGTGGAGAAATATGTGAATGCGCAGTTAGATACCGTCTGTAGAGGTGCTATCTTTATCAGCATCATAAAAGCTGGTATTATTTCAACCACTTAAAATAGCCGAACTGAAATCATATCAGAAACATGTTGGGTCGTTTTCACTGCTTTTTTTATTTCCTTACAACTGGTCAAACTGATGCCATTTGGACGTTTTGCACAGAAAAGCGTTCCAGTTTTTTTTGTTATTGCATTTTCTCCCTGTCCATAAATGTCTTTGCTCCGCGAAAGAAGCAGAGATGACAGAACTTTATTGATGTCAACTAGATTGACGCATTCATTCTATCGAATTATGACATTCTGGTGAGCAATGGTTTATTTAGCCTTCTAGGGCAACATATAATGACAGAAGATAAGCTGCATGTATCTAATTAGTTGACTAACAAATAGCCTACCAAAATGTGGGACATTTATTTTAAGCAAAAACGTATCTAAATCGGGCAAAAAATGTCAAATATTTCCGATGTCTTTTACTGTAGCCTACAGCGCATTTTTTATATTACCAGGTTACGGGCGGGTGCAGGCCTCAGATTTTCGCTTTATCACATGTTGCGGTGGGTTATTAGGAATTGCAGGTGGGTGCGGGTGAACAAATAGCTGACCCACGCACCACTAATGTGTACAGTGCATTCGGAAAGTATTCAGACCCCTTGACTTTTTCCACGTTTTGTTACGTTATAGCCTTATTCTAAAATTGATTAAATGAATAAAAATCCTCATCAATCTACACACAATACCCCATAATGACAAAGCGAAAACTGGTTTTTAGAAATGTTTGCAAATGTATAAGAAATAAACATCTTATTTACATAGGTATTCAGACCCTTTGCTATGAGACTCAATTGAGCTCAGGTGCATCCTGTTTCCATTGATCATCCTTGATGTTTCTACAACTTGATTGGAGTCCACCTGTGGTAAATTAAATTGATTGGACATGATTTGGAAAGGCACACACCTGTCTATATAAGGTCCCACAGTTGACAGTGCATGTCAGAGCAAAAACCAAGCCATGAGGTCAAAGGAATTGTCCGTAGAGCTCAGAGAAAGGATTGTGTCGAGGCACAGATCTGGGGAAGGTTACCAAAAAAAACACAAAGTGGGCTGTCATGTGCCTTTTACTGAGGAGTGGCTTCCGTCTGGCCACTCTACCATAAAGGCCTGCTTGGTGGAGTGCTGCAGAGATGGTTGTCCTTCTGGAAGATTCTCCCATCTCCACAGAGGAACTCTGGAGCTCTTTCAGAGTGACCATCGGGTTCTTGGTCTCCCTGTCCAAGGCCCTTCTCCCCCGATTGCTCAGTTTGGCCGGGCGGCCAGCTCTACGAAGAGTCTTCGTGGTTCCAAACTTCTTCAATTTAAGAATGATGGAGGCCACGGTGTTCTTGGGGACCTTCAATGCTGCATACATTTTTTGGTACCTTTCTCCAGATCTGTGCCTCGACACAATCCTGTCTTGGAGCTCTACGGACAATTCCTTCAGCCTCATGGCTTGGTTTTTGCTCTGACATGCACTGTCAACTGTGGGACCTTATATAGACAGGTGTGTGCTTTTCCATTCAATTGAATTTACCACAGGTGGACTCCAATCATCAAGTTTTAGAAACATCTCAAAGATTATCAATGGAAACAGGATGCACTTGAGCTCAATTTCGAGTCTCATAGCAAAGGGTCTGAATACTTATGTAAATAAGGTATTTCTGTTATTTTTAATAAATGTGCAAAAATATCTAAAACCTGTTTTTGCTTTATCTTTATGGGGTATTGTGTGTAGATTGATTGATAAAAAATTGTTGTAATCAATTTTAGAATAAGACTAAATGTGGGGAAAGTATTTTCAAATGTATTTGAAAGTAATTGAAATACAATAATAGTAGTTGAACCTAGGTCCGATATCTATAAATCTAATCAAATATTTTCTATATGGCAATAGCGTAATTGCGTTTCAAGTATCTTTGAGTGTTTCTTGTCTTTAATTACAAAAACAACTAAATTCGCTAGATACAAACATGAAAAGTAACAAGACCCTTTTGTTTACAAGGACCACCAAACTTAAGCCAGACAAAGTTCAAAATGTGGAAACTTCTCCTTTAAGCTCACCTCAGCCTCATGTCTGTAGATCTCCAGGCCGAGATACAGCAGCCCATACTCCTGGCCCCTCAACCAAATCCTGGCCTATCAGAAGCAGTGGGAGGTCCGTCGTAAGATGACTGCCATTGGCTGGGCAGGGAAGAGCCTGGAGCAGGTCAGTGCCTTGTGATCTCGAAAGCCAAGAACTAAAATATTGTGTAATTTCGTCAGATACTCCATAAGGTTTTGGGGGGAGATACTTGAATGAGTAGTGGAAGCAGGGCAGTAGCTCCACCCCCCCACTCTTTGCAAGTTTCGGGCTAGTCTATGGGCCAAATTTTCCCTCAATCAATCAAATGTATTTATTAAGCCCTTTTTACATCAGCAGATGACACAAAGTGCTATACAGAAACCCAGCCTTAAACCCCAAAGATAAAGTAATGCAGATGTAGAAGCATGGTGGCTAGGAAAAACTCACTAGAAAGGCAGGAACCTAGGAAGTAACATAGAGAGGAACCAGGCTCTGAGGGGTGGCCAGTCCTCTTCTGGCTGTGCTGGGTGGAGATTATGAAAGTACATGGCCATTTAAGGCCAGATCGTTCTTCAAGATGTTCAAATGTTCATAGATGACCAGCAGGGTCAAATAATAATCACAGTGGTTGTAGAGATCCCGAGTGGCGCAGCGGTCTATGGCACTGCATCTCAGTGCTTGAGTCGTCACTACAGACCCCCTGGTTTGATTCCAGGCTGTATCACAACCGGCCGTGATTGGGAGTCCCATAGGGCGGCACACAATTGGCCCAGCGTCGTCCGGGTTTGGCCGGTGTGGGCCGTCATTGTAAATGAGAATTTGTTCCTAACTGACTTGCCTAGTTAAATAAAGGTTACAAATAAAATAAATAGAGGGTGCAACAGGTCAGCACCTCAGGAGTAATGTCATTTTGGCTTTTCATAGCCGAGCATTCAGAGATTGAGACAGCAGGTGCCAGGAGAGAGAGAGAGGGTCGAAAACAGCATGTCCGGGACAAGGTAGCACGTCTTTTGAACAGGTCAGGTTTCCATAGCCGCAGGCAAAACAGCAGAAACAGGATCAGCAGCACGACCAGGTGGACTGGAGACGGGGACAGCCAGGAGTCGGCAGGCCAGGTAGTCCTGAGGCATGGTCCTAGGGCTCAAGTCCTCCGGGAGAGAGAGCGAGTGAGAGAGAATGTTAGAGGGAGCATAGTTAAGTTCACACAGGACACCAGATAAGACAGGAGAATTACACCAGATAGGACAGATTGACCCTAGCCCCCCGGCACATAAGACTATTGCAGCATAGATACTGGGGGGGGTATAGCCCACAACTATTTCCCCCTCCGCACGAGGCCGAGGGGGCGCAAAACCGGACAGGAAGATCACGTTGAGTATAGCGAACTTCAAAAGAAACGCACACCCGCTAAATGTTGATTTGTTCAAATAACCAGTGACAAAAACCTGTGCACCGGATCAACTGTTGCTTGTTAGTGTTGCATCCCACTGTATTTTGACAGACATTAGGATACCATTTGTAACGTAGTCTGTCCACCAGAGATTAGTGCCCTGAGATGCCAACCTCAGCTGAAAAAGAACACCATAGTACCTGAACCATAATCAGTTCAGCAATTTTAGAGATGTATTATTTGTTTCCTTCTTGAAAGCAGTCTATGGACAAGGAATTACTGCAATCCACACTTTGGTTTTGTTAAACTAGTTACTGCCAATTAATGCTAATGTTAGCATTTTCTGTTCAAAACCTCATGTAAGTCAATATTCCCCGTTTTAGCATGTTTGAAATGTCATGCCCAAATCTTCTCAAAATAATTGTAAGCAAATTGAGCAACACAATCCATTTGGGCATGACATTAAAAAAATGCTAAACAGGGGAGATTGACTTACGTGGGGTTTTGGTCTGAAAGTGCTAATGTTAGCATTTGTTGTCAGTGGCTAGTTTAACAAAACCAAAGTTTGGATGGATTTTTCTCTCATCTCTCAGGCTAATGTTTCCACATAGTTGTAATAGTAACTGTTTCCACGCTTCTTCTCCAGGTTTATGAAGATGTTAGCCAATGCTGTCAAGCTCTTTCCCAGAGGCTGGGCACACAGCCATACTTCTTCAATAAGCAGTAGGTTCATACAATCTTTTCTTTGAATACTTTAAATGTATTTTGATAGACAATAAATAATAATAAAACAGTTGATGCTTACATCTGTCCTATTTCACGTGTAAATTAGAAATGCATTTTTTGCATATCCCACTCCCTCTGAGACACCCTCGGAGAGTGGCGTCATGGCCAGGGATCAGCCATTATTGACGGGGACCCTGGAGCAATTTTGGTTAAGTGCCTTGCTCAAGGGCACATCAACAGATTTTTCACCAAGTTGGCTCAGGGATTTGAACCAGCGACTCTTAACTGCTATGCTACCTACCGGCCCTTGAAAAGAAACAGAATGAGAGAGAGATATACAAAGGAGCAGTGGGATTGCTACTCACTGTAACACCATAATGAATGTGCTGCAGGAGGCGGCATTACCAGCTAGAGCCCACACATGGTCTATACCAGGGGTGTCAAACATACGGATCCGGCCCACAATGGGTACAAACCTGCCTGCGGGTGTTTTTTTTGGGGGGGGGGCAAACTCAATATATACTTTAAAATGACTAAACCAAATCGAAAATGTGTAGAAATGATAATGGACCTACATTCATAACTTTTTTTTTTTTTTTACTGTGTCCAGCTCGCTAATAATCACCTAAATGAAAGCTAGACAGTCAGGGAGCATCAAATTCCAAAAACAATGGATAGACTATTTTTTGGCAATTTTGACGACGTAGAACACATTTTCAGTGCTGCCATCTGGACCTCATTGAAGACCGAATGCAGGCCCCCGGGGCAAAATTAGTTTGACACCCCTGGTCTATACCATATTAGACCTATTATTACGTTGTATTAGCCTGTTGCACTAACATTTTAGTCCTTTTACTTTATCAGTCCTTTCAATGTATTAAATTACTCCTTTTATTGTATTATTTAGTATTACATTAGTCACGTTAAAGTGCTGCTCTTAAGGTCTCTCAGCAGGTTGTTTTCCTCCTACTCTCTAAACAAGAGAGGTTAGGAGGAGCCTTAGGAGCCTTGTACTTGCACACCCTTTGTCAATCCAATGCTTTGGTGAAGTGTGGAGAATTGGGACGCAGACTAGATGTGCTGTTTTGGGTCGGACTCGGGCCTATACAGTACCTTTTTAGATAGTCAGGGCTTTGATGAGTGTCTGTCTTAGCCTCAGGGTAGACCTCCGGAAGGAACCCACCATTCGTTTTAACAGGATTAGTTTACACAAGGATAGCGCTGCTGAATCCATGAACCAGCGCTCCCCTTTCTCCCATTGTCTGAGCTTTCTCCCCCCCTGAGCCTCTAATGAATCTGGTAATGACATCCTGGCCTTGTCATATGCTAGAAGAGAAGACAATAACTTGCTGTAATAAAAATTAAGATTGCCAGTATGGGTGAAATCTTAAATGCCATTACAAAGCTGCCTGCATTAGATGTGGTATAATTGACTGACTGCCTGGGCTGACCTTGGCTAGAGCAGAGAAAGAGAATAGTCAACATAATACATTGTGGTGCATAGAATAAATATGTAAGGTCTTTGTGAATCCAACAATGGTATGGCATGTTGCCTTTTAAATGGTAATGTCTCCCGCACATAGACATGGTGACAAATTACAGCCTTATTTGCTGTATGATTTGGACCAAGTGCCGTCAAAGTATTCATACCCCTGGAATTATTCCATATTTTGTTGTTACAGGCTGAATTCAAAATGGATTAAAAATACTTTTTTCTCATCCATCTACACACAATACCCCATAATGACAAAGTGAAAACATGTAATTTGATAAATAAAACTTTCAAATTGATTTAAATGAAATACAGAAATGTCTAATTTACATAAGTATGAATATGTAGTGAATATGTGTTAGAATCACCTTTTGCAGCGATTACAGCTGTGAGTCTTTCTGGGTAAGTCTAACAGCTTTGCACACTTGGATTGTACAATATTTGCCCATTATTCTTTTAAAAATTCTTCAAGCTCTGTCGAATTGGTTGTTGATCATTGCTAGACAATTCCATTTCTTTTATTCCACTTTGACATTATGGGGTATTGTCTGTAGGCCATTGACAGAAAAACTCAGTTTAATCCATTTTGAATTCCGCTGTAACACAACAAAATGTGGAAAAAGTCAAGGGGTGTTTTTGAAGGCACTGTAATAATATACAGTACCACTCAAAAGTTTGGACACACCTAATCATTAAAGGGTTTTTCTTTATTTTTACTATTTTCTACATTGTAGAATAATAGTGAAGACATCAAAACTATGAAATAACACATATGGAATCATGTAGTAACCAAAAAGGTGTTAAACAAATCAAAATACATGTTATATTTGGGATTCTTGAAATAGCCACCCTTTGCCTTTATGACAGCTTTGCACACTCTTGGCATTCTCTCAACCAGCTTCACCTGGAATGCTTTTCCAACAGTCTTGAAGGAGTACCCACATATGCTGAGCACGTGTTGGCTGCTTTTCCTTCACTCTGCCGTCCGACTCATCCCAAACCATCTCAATTGGGTTGAGGTCGGGGGATTGTGGAGGCCAGGTCATCTGATGCAGCACTCCATAACTCTCCTTATTGGTAAAATAGCCCTTACACAGCCTGGAGGTGTGTTGGGTCATTGTCCTGTTGAAAAACAAATGATAGTCCCACTAAGCCCAAACCAGATGGGATGGCGTATCGCTGCAGAATGCTGTGGTAGCCATGCTTGTTAAGTGTGTCTCGGACAATGACCCAAACCACACGTCCAGGCTGTGTAATGGGTATTTGACCAAGAAGGAGGGTGCTGGGGTGCTGCATCAGATGACCTGGCCTCCACAATCACCCAACCTCAACCCAATTGAGATGGTTTGGGATGAGTTGGACTGCAGAGTGAAGGAAAAGCAGCCAACAAGGGCTCAGCATATGTGGGAACTCCAAGACTGTTGGAAAAGCATTCCAGGTGAAGCTGGTTGATAGAATGCCAAGAGTGTGCAAAGCTGTCATAAAGGCAAAGGGGTTTAACACTTTTTTGGTTACTACATGATACTATATGTGTTATTTCATAGTTTTGATATCTTCACTATTATTCTACAATGTAAAAATAAAGAAAACCCCTTGAATGAGCAGGTGTGTCCAAACTTTTGACTGGTACTATATGCCATTTAGCAGACGCTTTTATCCAAAGCAACTTAGTCATGCGTGCATACATTTTACTTGTGGGTGGTCCCGGGAAACGAACCCACAATCCTACAAACTATTGGAACTAGACCATGGCAACGGGGGCTTAAGCCCTGTCTCGGCCACTGTCTGTGCTGATATACCATATATCCCCCGATCTATATTTTTTTTATCTGATCTCCTTTAAAAATAGAATGTATGTTTGTGTCAAGAATCATGTTGAGCCCATGCTCAAACTTTTATGGGTTATAAAGGCTCCCCTTTGTCCTCAGACCCACTGAGCTGGATGCACTGGTGTTCGGCCACCTCTTCACCATCCTGACCACACGGCTCACCAGCGACGAGCTGGGCGAGAAGATCAAGAGCTACAGCAACCTGCTGGCCTTCTGCCGCCGCATTGAGCAGAGCTACTTCGAGGACAGCCAAGCTGGCTCCTCGTCCAGAGGCTATTCGAAAGGCCCCTCGCTCTTTTGATGCCCATCTCCTGAAGCCCAACAGTCCCATTCCACCTCCATCCCATCCTATCCTACTGCATTTCCAGTCCTCCTTTCTCCACCTGCTTGCCTGTGAATGCCATAAACTGGAAGTATGACTTTCCTGAAAATGTAGTGGTGATTCTTTGATGTAAAAAAACAAAATGAAAAGCAATTGTGATTTCTTTTTTCCACATTGTGCAGTTTCTGGTTTGATATTTGAATGGAAAGTGCCTACAAAAATACAATTCCATACTCCTCCAAACTCTTATTCTTCACAATTTATGGTTTCTTTTTGGAAGTCTGAGCTTAGTATTGAAACAACTTAAGTATGAAATCCACAGATGTACCATATTTGTATCATGCTTGTGAAAAACCATGATGCACGTACAATAATTAAAAATAAAAAGTGAAATTAATGTCTTTACCTCCTATTACTGTTGTTCGTGTAATATGCTGTAGGTTATACTAGTTTATAAAGATTGACGGTCCAAGGCCTGGGAGATGAGAAAGATACACTGCTACGCTAGACCAGTAATCCCAAAGTGGGTTGTTAGGGCTTTCAGCTGGTGTATCCAGTTATTACATCCAACAAAGCCCATGAATAATCAGCTACATAAACTTACATTTGTAATAGTGATTAAAGAAACAAGCAGGTAATGGAGTCAAATAAAGCCACATGAGATCAATTTCCCTGCACCACATGGTTTTAAACATAGAAATAAATGTATTAGAAGGGACAAAGCCCCTCAGACCACAGCAATTTGACTTGAACACTTAAAGCTCCTGTAAGTCGCTCTGGATAAGAGCGTCTGCTAAATGACTAAAATGTAAATGTAAATGTAAAGAGATGTTCCGGAACTTTTTTGCCATAAGTTCTGAAAGTAGTGTATCGCTCACGAGCCAAAAGTGGTCCCTGAAAGTTGCAAACATCGCATACACTACATGGTCAAAAGTATGTGGACATGGGCTCATCAAACATCTCATTCCAAAATCATAGGCATTAATATGGAGTTGGTCCCCCCTTTGCTGCTATAACCGCCTCCAGTCTTCTGGGAAGGCTTTCCTCTAGATGTTGGAACATTGCTGCCGGGACTTGCTTCCATTCAGCCACGAGCATTTGTGAGGTCTGGCACTGATGTAGGGCGATTAGGCCTGGCTCACAGTCGGCGTTCCAATTAATCCCAAAGGTGTTCGATGGGGTTGAGGTCAGGGCTCTGTGTAGGCCAGTCAAGTTCTTCCACACCGATCTCGACAAACCATTTCTCTATGGATCTCGCTTTGTGCACGGGGACATTGTCATGCTGAAACAGGAAATTTCCTTCCCCAAACAGTTGCCACAAAGTTCGAAGCACAGAATCATCTAGAATGTCATTGTATGCTGTAGTGTTAAGATTTCCCTTCACTGGAACTAATGGGCCTAGCCCGAACCTTGAAAAACAGCCCCAGACCATTATTCCTCCTCCACCAAACTTTACAGCTGGCACTATGCATTCGGACAGGTAGCATTCTCCTGGCATCCGCCAAACCCAAATTTGTCCGTCGGACCGCCAGATGGTGAAGCGTGATTTATCACTCCAGAGAATGTGTTTACACCACTCCAGCCGACGCTTGGCATTGCGCATGGTGATCTTAGGCTTGTGTGCGGCTGCTCGGCTATGGAATCCCATTTCATGAAGCTCCCGACAAACAGTTATTGTGCTGACGTTGCTTCCAGAGTCAGTTTGGAACACAATAGTGAGTGTTGCAACCGAGGACAGACGATTTTTACTCGCTATGCACTTCAGCACTCGGCGGTCCCGTTCTTTGAGCTTGTATGGCCTACCACTTCGCATCTGAGCCTTTGTTGCTCCTAGACGTTTCCACTTTACAATAACAGCACTTACAGTTGACCGGGGCAGCTGTAGCAGGTCAGAAATTTGACAGACTTGTTGTAAAGGTGGCATAGGATGCCACGTTGAAAGTCACTGAGCTCTTCAGTAAGGGCATTGTATTGCCAATGTTTGTCTATTTATTTGCCTGATTTATCACCGTCACAACGGGTGTGGCTGAAAGCGAATACACTATTTTGAAGGGGTGGCCACACACTGTATATACACACAAAAGTATGTGAAAATAGCACGTTTCTATCTTTTGTAGTCAAAAATATGTTTACAATGACAAACAATTAGTAAGCAACTCAGGCCTACTCATAATTAGTTTAAATCGCATGATGCACACCGATGTCATTGGAAACACTTATCTTCCTTTCTTTTTTCCACATATGGATGTTAGGGTTTAGTTTATTAGGATCCCCATTAGCTACTGCACATGCAGCAGATACTCTTCCTGGGGTCCACATAAAACATAAATACTGTACATGACAAAGTACAGAACAGTAAAAGATAAAAATGAAACAAGTTTTATATATATATATATATATATATAGGAAAGACACAGAGACAACAAAAATACTATTTACACGTTATTCGTATATACAGTCAGTTAAAGTAGATCTTCAGAAAGAGAGGCACTGATGCAAGATGTTTTTTTATCAATTTTTTTTTTTTTTAGCTAAACTTGCTTTTTGCCAGAGTAACCTCTGGTGGGCAGAGCATTCCATGATGACATGGCTCTATACATAACTGAGCAACACAGTAAATCTGTTTTTGGTTTGGGTACCGTAAAGAAACCCATAGTGGCGTGTCTGCTGAAGTGTATCAAATAGATTATACGTGGTTAGGCATTTTCAACAAACAAATGTTTCTTAAAAAGACTAGAAGAGAAGTAGTCAATTTCTCCTCAACCATGAAAGACTCATGCATGTTGTTAGTTCTGTGTGTGTGCAGTTAAGGGCAGGGCGTGCTGCTTTGTTTTGTGCCAGCTGCAACTTTGCTAGGTCTTTCTTTGCTGAAGCTGACCATATTACCGGTCAGTAATAAATATGGGGCAAGATCAAAGCCTGAACAACTAGTACAGTTGATCTTTGTGTTAAAACAGAACATATTTTTATAACAGACATACCTCTCCCCATCTTCACAACAACTTTGTCAATATGACTTGACCATGATAACGGACTATCCAATGTTACTTTTAGGAGTTCGGCTTATTCAACTTATTCAAAGGTCACACCCTTTATGCACAACTCCAATTTAGGTTTTGTTACGTTCCCCAGCAAGAAAACCAAAAAGGTTGCTCAAACAGAAGGGGAAACTAACAAAGAGTCACTGACAACTAAAACGAAACAGGTGGAGTTTTAGAAGGGGTTCTGAAAGACTCATCAGGGTGTCCATTGAAAGTAGCATAACAACAACTGGGACCTAAAAGACACGCACCATGAGCGCCCACAAAATTTACCCACTGAGAGGCAAACAAAAGAAAAACCTACACCAAACTTAAAGACAAGAAGTAAACCAAAAACAGGGAAAATCAGATAAAGGATTGTCTTTCTAGAAATCAAATAGGGAGAGCCATCTAAAAGGAGTTTGTATTTGTATTTTAGTAGGGATCCCCATTAGTTGCTGCCTTGACTCCTTTAGTTGGCTAAGGCAGCAGCTACTCTTCCTGGGGTCCAAACACATCAAGACACTTATATTACACATAAAACAAAAGATAAAACAGTACATCATATAACATTGCTACACCACTACATGTCCACAACACAACTGTGCGTATGCGTGTCTCTTCACAGTCCACGGTGTTCCATAAGGTGTTAACCCTCCACATCTCTCAAGACAACTGGAGCACTGGGCCAGCCACTCTTAAATAGCACCTGGGCTAGCACAGGTGAAACAACTTCCGACTAGCGAGATGGACAAGCCAGCACAGATGCTACACATGGTGACTGACGAGGTGACACTAATCGGTGCACCCCACATGCTAACGTCCAACCTCTAAATATAAATGAAAAAAACAAAGCCTGTAACAGTCCAAGAGAATGCTTTAAACCAAATACAATGCTTTTGGTTTTAGATGCATTTAAGACCAGTTAATTTTAATTACCCATTCTGACTGACTGTAACTCCTTGCTAGGAGTCTCAGTGAGCTCACTGGCTGTAGGTGCTGATGCGTAGAGTGTACAATCATCAGCATACAGTTGAAGTCGGAAGTTTACATACACCTTAACCAAATACATTTAAACTCAGTTTTTCACAATTTCCGACATTTAATCCTAGGTCTCCTGAGTGGCGCAGTGGTCTAAGGCACTGCATTGCAGTGCTAACTGTGCCACTAGAGATCCTGGTTCGAATCCAGGCTCTGTCGCAGCCGGCCGCGACCGGGAGACTCATGGGCGGCGCACAATTCGTCCAGGGTAGGGGAGGGAATGGCCGGCAGGGATGTAGCTCAGTTGATAGAGCATGGCATTTGCAACGCCAGGGTTGTGGGTTCGATTCCCACGGGGGGCCAGTATAAAAAATATATATATGTATTCACTAACTGTAAGTCGCTCTGGATAAGAGCGTCTGCTAAATGACGTAAATGTAAATGTAGTAAAAATTCCCTGTCTTAGGTCAGTTAGGATCACCACTTTATTTTAAGAAAGTGAAATTTCAGAATAATAGTAGAGAGAATGATTTATTTCAGCTTTTATTTCTTTCATCACTTTCCCAGTGGGTCAGAAGTTTACATACACTCAATTAGTATTTGCTAGCATTGCCTTTAAATTGTTTAACTTGGGTCAAACGTTTCAGGTAGCCTTCCACAAGCTTCCCACAATAAGTTGGGTGAATTTTGGCCCATTCCTCCTGACAGAGCTGGTGTAACTGAGTCAGGTTTGTAGGCCTCCTTGCTCGCACACGCTTTTTCAGTTCTGCCCACACATTTTCTATAGGATTGAGGTCAGGGCTTTGTGATGGCCACTCCCATTTGTGACCAAGCTTTAACTTCCTGACTGATGTCTTGAAATGTTGCTTCAATATATCCACATAATTTTCCTTCCTCATGATGCCATCTATTTTGTGAAGTGCACCAGTCCCTCCTGCAGCAAAGCACTCCCACAGCATGATGCTGCCACCCCCGTGCTTCAAGGTTGGGATGGTGTTCTTCGGCTTGCAAGCATACCCCTTTTTCCTCCAAACATAACGATGGTCATTATAGCCAAACAGTTCTATTTTTGTTTCATCAGACCAGAGGACATTTCTCCAAAAAGTACGATCTTTGTCCCCATGTGCAGTTGCAAATCGTAGTCTGGCTTTTTTATGGCGGTTTTGGAGCAGTGGCTTCTTCTTTGCTGAGCGGCCTTTCAGGTTATGTCGATATAGGACTTGTTTTACTGTGGATATAGATACTTTTGTACCTGTTTCCTCCAGCATCTTCACAAGGTCCTTTGCTGTTGTTCTGGGATTGATTTGCACTTTTCGCACCAAAGTACGTTCATCTCTAGGAGAAAGAACGTGTCTCGATCCTGAGCGGGATGACGGCTGCGTGGTCCCATGGTGTTTATACTTGCGTACTATTGTTTGTATAGATGAACGTGGTACCTTCAGGCGTTTGGAAATTGCTCTCAAGGATGATCCAGACTTGTGGAGGTCTACAATATTTTTTTCTGTGGTCTTGGCTTATTTCTTTTGATTTTCCAATGATGTCAAGCAAAGAGGCACTGACTTTGAAGGTAGGCCTTGAAATACATCCACAGGTACACCTCCAATTGACTCAAATGATGTCAAATATCCTATCAGAAGCTTCTAAAGCCATGACATCATTTTCTGGAATTTTCTAGTTGTTTAAAGGCACAGTCAACTTAGTGTATGTAAACTTCTGACCCACTGGAATTGTGATACAGTGAATTATAAGTTAAATAATCTGTCTGTAAACAATTGTTGGAAACATTACTTGTGTCATGCACAAAGTAGATGTCCTAAGCGACTTGCCAAAACTATAATTTGTTAACAAGAAATTTGTGGAGTGGTTGAAAAACAAGTTTTAATGACTCCAACCTAAGTGTATGTAAACTTCCGACTTCAACTCATTTTAGCTTCTTGTAAGACAAGTAGCAAATCATGTGTAAAAATAGAGAAGAGTAACGGCCCACGTCAACTGCCCTCAGGGATACCGCACTGCATACTGTATCTCATGTTAAAGAAGCTTCCATTGAAGAATACTCTGAGTTGAAGAATACTCTATTGGATACGTAACTCTCCAACCATGTGATGGCAGTTGATGTAAAGCCATAAGTTAGTTTTTTCAATAACAAATTATGATCAATAACATCAAAGGCTTAAATCTAACAATACAGCTCCAACTATCATCTTATTATCCTTTTATTATAGCCAATCATCAGTCATCTGAGTCAGTGCAGTACAAGTTGAGTGCCCTTCCCTATATCCATGCTGAAAGGAGGTAGTTAACTTGTTCTTTTAAAAAAGAGTATTGTATTTGTTCAAACACAATTCTCTCCATCAGTTGACTACTGTAAGAACAGACAGCAAACTGATTGGGTGGCTGTTAGAGCCAGCAAAGTGTGCTTTACAATTTTTAGGTAGTGGAATTACTTTAGCTTCCTTCCATGCCTGTGGACACACACTCATTTAGGCTTTGGTTAAAGACATGGCAAATAGGGGTGGCAATAAAGTCTGCTACCATTCTCAATAGTTTCCCATCTAGGTTGCCTATACCTTGTGGCATTATTGATGGATAACAACAGTTTTTCCACCTCTTCCACTCAAAATTGACCATATTCAAAACGGCTGTCCTTCTCTTTCATTATTAGATCTTAAATACACAAATATGATGGTTCACTTTTCAATGTTGTCATTTCACTTCTCAATTTGTCCACGTTACCTGTGAAATAGTCAAATAAGTAGGTGTTCTAAAACTTTTAACTGGTAGTGTACATTATAGTGTCTCTAGCGGTGTCTCCTAACCAGCCTTGGGTCCCCAGTTGGCCCGAAGGTTATCTTAAGAGCGGATGAGGTGGCGATGATGGGACTGGGGGTTGGTATCCTCTCTCACATCAAACATACCTGCAGTTGAGAGACAGATGCAGAGAGAGAGAGCATGATTAAACCTTGTGTTTTTTTAATTCTAACACTGTCAGTCATCATAATCATCAGGATCTGAAATGCAAAACTGATCTTGGATCATTAACTCTTGGACTACTACATCTCTATCTGTATTTCAATGTAAAGCATCTCTTTAATAATATTTCCTGTTGACCGCACCAAGTGACCTTTCACCTCTGATCATGCTGCGCCCTCTATGTAGCCAGTTCAGATGCGGGAGGGGTTCACCGACACAGCTGATATAACCTGAAGGATTTAGGGGGGAGAGGGATTAAGTGAAGGAGAGAGACTGTTATTGAGAAAATAAGGTAGTTAAAGAGACTATGTTCAACAGGAATCTGTGTGTGTGGCCTCACCTGGTGTCTACGGTAAGTGGATGCGGAGTACTTCATACTGAAAAACATGCACAGACACATGAGGACAAACAATATAGAGTAGTTCTATAAATAAAGATAATGAAGTGTCTTACTATTCTCCATGGTTGGTCCTCTTGCCTATGATTTGAAGGTGGAAGGAGCCACAGTTATACACCTTATTTTTTGCCTGAAACAATCAAGTTATTCACTAAACATTCTTCTCTCCAGATACACAAGGTGACATCGCTTTAGGACTTCTGCCAGTGGTCCTCCCGACACCAGTCTACAAGATAGGCAGGAAGACATTCCAACCCAGTTTCAATGAGATCAGAAAGTCCTTCATTGACTTAAATAAAGGATAGGCATAGGGAGATTGATGGGTAAATTAGATGATGGTTTTTTGTAAACCTTGAATGAAAGGAACAGCATTCCAAAATCTGTTACGCATAACTGCACACTAAGACATTTGGTAGGTTTCCATCCAATTTTTGACCGATTTTCATGCGGATATTCTAAATTCTGTGTAAAACAATATGCATTTTACCACCGGAGATGATTCCAGCAAACATACTTTTTGTGGATAAATGGCTGTGCGTGACGACGTAGTGCACATGAAAATAATTTTTGCCATTAAATTAGAAATAAAAATAGTTAAATGGGTTTCCATCGCATTTTCAACTCTACTGATGGTTTTGTCACAAACGGTTGCTTTATATAGCAAATGTGCCCACTCTGGTCTTGTCACATGCGCTCTAGCCAACAGCTAGCACATACAGTGGGGGTAGGCTATCTACATTATGAGATATTATTTTTATTTGTCAAATGGCAGCCAAGCTCAAACATCATGTCACCAGAATAAGACCCTCAATATCTATTGGAAAGGAGCATCAAGCTTGCACATTCGCCATCCTGTGAAGTTCATCATAATTTATTTAATCTGGAGCCTAATAAACTGCATGCTTTCCCAGTCGTAGTGGGAGGACCACACAACATATCAACGCGAGACTCAAAGTTTACTTCAATATGATGGTCATTATATCAATATTTGCGAATAAAGGAGTTTCTACCGTCATTTCTCACATAATTAATTTTAGCAACAGAACAAGATCCCACCTTGTCAAATGAACAAATTCATAAAATTGTACTGGCATTTCATGTATAAACAATCCATGTATACACATGTGTAGAGCAGTGGAGGCTCCTCAGAGGAGGAAGGGGAGGACCATCCTCCTCACTGAATTTCATAAAAATAAACATAAAAAAAGTTATCCTTTTTAGATAAAACTATACTAAATATAATCACGTCGCCAAATAATTGATTAAAACACACTATTTTGCAAATAAGGTCTACAGTGGCCACAGCACTCTGTAGGGTAGCACCATGGTGTAGCCGGAGGACAGCTAGCTTCCGTCCTCCTCTGGGTACATTGACTTCAATACAAAACCTAGGAGGCTCATGGTTCTCACCCCCTTCCATAGACTTACACAGTAATTATGACAACTTCTGGAGGACATCCTCCAACCTATCAGAGCTCTTGCAGCATGAACTGACAAGTTGTCCACCCAATCAAAGGATCAGAGAATGAATCTAGTACTGAAAGTATAAGCTACAGCTAGCTAGCACTGCAATGCATAACATGTGGTGAGTAGTTGACTCAAAGAGAGAGAAAGACAATAGTTGAACAGTTTTGAACAAATTAATTTATTCCAAAATGAAGGAGAAGCAAGAGAGAAATATATATATATATATAGAGAGAGAGAGAGAGAGAGAGAGAGAGAGACACATTTCGTCCTTTTTTTTCAATTTCAGTTTCACTTACTTAGCTAGCTAATGCAGCTAGCTAGTTCAGCATACTGAAACACCCTGCTCAAACAGAGGGATGTTATGTTAGCTAGCAGGCTATGACTATCCAACACAACACTGGAAGGGAAGAGGGGAGAGGAGGAGAGCGCATAGATGCGAGAAGGAATACAACGTGGCTGCTATGAAAGTGAACTGTGTTTATAAGTGATCAGGGGTGTATTCATTCCACTGATTCTGTTGAAAACGTTTATTAAACGGAACAAAATGGGGATAAACATACCTGAATTTGTCCAACAGAAACTCTTGTTTGCAAATGTTGGACTAATGATTACACCCTATATCAGCTAGATGCAGTATTGAATGTCACCGTCAGTCCTTGTGTCACTGTCTGTCACCTCAAATTTGTCTCTCAACCTGTGTGCACCTACAGTGTGGAGAACAAGTATTTGATGCACTGCCGATTTTGCAGGTTTTCCTACTTACAAAGCATGTAGAGGTCTGTAATTGTTATCATAGGTACACTTAAACTGTTAGAGCCGGAATCTAAAACAAAAATCCAGAAAATCACATTGTATGATTTTTAAGTAATTAATTTGCATTTTATTGCATGACATAACATTTACATTACATTTTAGTCATTTAGCAGACGCTCTTATCCAGAGCGACTTACAGTTAGTGAATACATATTTTTTTTATACTGGCCCCCCATGGGAATCGAACCCACAACCCTGGCGTTGCAAACACCATGGTCTATCAACTGCTCTACATCCCTGCCGGCCATTCCCTCCCCTACCCTGGGCCAATTGTGCGACGCCCATGAGTCTCCCGGTCGCGGCCGGCTGCGACAGAGCCTGGATTCGAACCAGGATCTCTAGTGGCACAGTTAGCACTGCGATGCAGTGCCTTAGACCACTGCGCCACTCAGGAGGTTACATAAGTTTTGATACATCAGAAAAGCAGAACTTAATATTTGGTACAGAAACCTTTTTTGCAATTACAGAGATCATACGTTTCCTGTAGGTCTTGACCAGGTTTGCACACACATGCAGCAGGGATTTTGGCCCACTCCTCCATACAGACCTTCTCCAGATCCTTCAGGTTTCAGGGCTGTCGCTGGGCAATACGGACTTTCAGCTCCCTCCAAAGATGTTCTATTGGGTTCAGGTCTGGAGACTGGCTAGGCCACTCCAGGACCTTGAGATGCTTCTTACGGAGCCACTCCTTAGTTGCCCTGGCTGTGTGTTTCGGGTCGTTGTCATGCTGGAAGACCCAGCCACGACCCATCTTCAATGCTCTTACTGAGGGAAGGAGGTTGTTGGCCAAGATCTCGCGATACATGGCCCCATCCATCCTCCCCTCAATATGGTGCAGTCGTCCTGTCCCCTTTGCAGAAAAGCATTCCCAAAGAATGATGTTTCCACCTCCATGCTTCACGGTTGGGATGGTGTTCTTGGGGTTGTACTCATCCTTCTTCTTCCTCCAAACACGGCGAGTGGAGTTTAGACCAAAAAGCTATATTTTTGTCTCATCAGACCAAATGACCTTCTCCCATTCCTCCTCTGGATCATCCAGATGGTCATTGGTTAAACTTCAGACGGGCCTGGACATGCGCTGGCTTGAGCAGGGGGACCTTGCGGCGTAGTGTGTTACTAATGGTTTTCTTTGAGACTGTGGTCCCAGCTCTCTTCAGGTCATTGACCAGGTCCTGCCGTGTAGCTCTGGGTTGATCCCTCACCTTCCTCATGATCATTGATGCCCCACGAGGTGAGATCTTGCACGGAGCCCCCAGACCGAGGTTGATTGATCGTCATCTTGATCTTCTTCCATTTTCTAATAATTGCGCCAACAGTTGTTGCCTTCTCACCAAGCTGCCTGCCTATTGTCCTGTAGCCCATCCCAGCCTTGTGCAGGCCTACAATTTTATCCCTGATGTCCTTACACAGCTCTCTGGTCTTGGCCATTGTGGAGAGGTTGGAGTCTGTTTGATTGAGTGTGTGGACAGGTGTCTTTTAAACAGGTAATGAGTTCTAACAGGTGCAGTTAATACAGGTAATGAGTGGAGAACAGGAGGGCTTCTTAAAGAAAAACTAACAGGTCTGTGAGAGCCGGAGTTCTTACTGGTTGGTAGGTGATCAAATACTTATGTCATGCAATAAAATGCAAATTAATTACTTAAAAATCATACAATGGGATTTTCTGGATTTTTGTTTTAGATTCCATCTCTCACAGTTGAAGTGTACCTATGATAACAATTACAGACCTCTACAGTGGGGGAAAAAAGTATTTAGTCAGCCACCAATTGTGCAAGTTCTCCCACTTAAAAAGATGAGAGAAGCCTGTAATTTTCATCATAGGTACACGTCAACTATGACAGACAAAATGAGATTTTTTTTCTCCAGAAAATCACATTGTAGGATTTTTAATGAATTTATTTGCAAATTATGGTGGAAAATAAGTATTTGGTCAATAACAAAAGTTTCTCAATACTTTGTTATATACCCTTTGTTGGCAATGACACAGGTCAAACGTTTTCTGTAAGTCTTCACAAGGTTTTCACACACTGTTGCTGGTATTTTGGCCCATTCCTCCATGCAGATCTCCTCTAGAGCAGTGATGTTTTGGGGCTGTCGCTGGGCAACACAGACTTTCAACTCCCTCCAAAGATTTTCTATGGGGTTGAGATCTGGAGACTGGCTAGGCCACTCCAGGACCTTGAAATGCTTCTTACGAAGCCACTCCTTCGTTGCCCGGGCGGTGTGTTTGGGATCATTGTCATGCTGAAAGACCCAGCCACGTTTCATCTTCAATGCCCTTGCTGATGGAAGGAGGTTTTCACTCAAAATCTCACGATACATGCCATTTCCTTTACACGGATCAGTCATCCTGGTCCCTTTGCAGAAAAACAGCCCCAAAGCATGATGTTTCCACCCCCATGCTTCACAGTAGGTATGGTGTTCTTTGGATGCAACTCAGCATTCTTTGTCCTCCAAACACGACGAGTTTAGTTTTTACCAAAAAGTTCTATTTTGGTTTCATCTGACCATATGACATTCTCCCAATCCTCTTCTGGATCATCCAAATGCACTCTAGCAAACTTCAGACGGGCCTGGACATGTACTGGCTTAAGCAGGGGGACACGTCTGGCACTGCAGGATTTGAGTCCCTGGCGGTGTAGTGTGTTACTGATGGTAGGCTTTGTTACTTTGGTCCCAGCTCTCTGCAGGTCATTCACTAGGTCACCCCGTGTGGTTCTGGGATTTTTGCTCACCGTTCTTGTGATCATTTTGACCCCACGGGGTGAGATCTTGCGTGGAGCCCTAGATCAAGGGAGATTATCAGTGGTCTTGTATGTCTTCCATTTCCTAATAGTTGCTCCCACAGTTGATTTCTTCAAACCAAGCTGCTTACCTATTTCAGATTCAGTCTTCCCAGCCTGGTGCAGGTCTACAATTTTGTTTCTGGTGTCCTTTGACAGCTCTTTGGTCTTGGCCATAGTGGAGTTTGGAGTGTGACTGTTTGAGGTTGTGGACAGGTGTCTTTTATACTGATAACAATATATATATATCACAACAATTTATTTTAAATACAAATGTTACATTTTGGGGGATTGTGAAAACTGCTTAATGAATGAAATACAGTTAAGTAATGAGTCATTAGTCCATGTCCTTAGTAGAGTGATCTTCAAATATAACATTTACACTTCTGTATGGCAAAGCAGCATGGTGTGTGTGTGTGTGCTGTCACCTAAGATAAGTGTGTCAGTGAATGTGAATATCTATTAATTAGCTCTGGCACTGTCTGTGTTAATACCACTTAAGACAGACAGTGTCACACCCACGCATGCTTTGTTTTTCTCAGATTGCAATCTGAGTGTGCACATCAAGTTCAACTGAGGCTTTAGTCTAATGTTTGGACTGTTTGGTTCATTAAATAATATAAATAAAGAATAATAATCGATCCTGTCTTATGAAATCTTATCTTGTGAAATAATACATATTTAGACAATAGGGCTTTGTTTCAACATTCTCTGATGTGAGGTATGTTCTGAAATGCAGGCAATACAAATTAATTATTTGAAATTCAACATTGTATCTTGATTGTGTGTGTACAGTAGGAAAGGGAGGGGGTTGGATGGTAGAGAAGGCAAAAATGCACAAGTAAAATTGGAAATTAGGATGACACTGAAAATAACCCAAGCTGAACCTTGGCAAGACGGAGCTGCTCTTCCTCCCGGGAAGGACTGCCTGTTCCATGATCTCGCCATCACGGTTGACAACTCCGTTGTGTCCTCCTCCCAGAGTGCGAAGAGCCTTGGCGTGACCCTGGACAACACCCTGTCGTTCTCCGCTAACATCAAGGCGGTGACCCGATCCTGTAGGTTCATGCTCTACAACAGGGGTGTCAAACTCATTTTAGCTCAGGGGCCACATGGAGGAAAATCTATTCCCAAGTGGGCCGGACCGGTAAAATCATGGTATATATAACTTAAAAACAACAACTTCAGATTGTTTTCTTTGTTTTAATACTATCAACATAAAACATAAAGCTGGAGCCTGAGGACAGTGTGCCCAAAATAGTACAAGCACAACATCACTATTAATCATAAAACACCTGAAGTTTATTTGAAAATTCTAAAGAAAAAGAACACACAAACACACAATGCCTCAGTGATTCACATAACTGTTTCACAGATCACAGAACTATATCCGGGTGTCATTTCTCAGGCATAAATGTAGATACAAATAATGAAATGCTGTTCCCCAAACAAGTGCAAGAACCACAGAGTCAAGAATAGGTTAAATATACAAATAAAATAAAATCAATTAAAAACAATAGCACATCAACATAAAAACATATAAACATAAAGCTGGAGCCTGAGGACAGTGTGTCCAAAAGCACAACATCACTATTAATCATAAAACACCTCAAGTTATTTGAAATTCTGAGGACAAACAACACACAAACACACAATGCCTCAGTGATTCACAGAAGTATATCACAGATCACAGAACTATATCAGGGTGTCTCATGCAGCACTTTAAGTGGGGTTGCATAGTTTATTTGACTCCTGATACCTGGCATCTTTAGCTTTCACCAGCGCATCAATATCAGGCGTCACATCCTGAGTGGCAGCCAACTTCAGGATGTGATTCAAGTGCTTGTGCGTGAGCCTTGAGCGCAGCTTTGTTTTATTCATGACGTTATCCATCTTTAATGACTTGCAACACAAAGCCTCCTGGTGCAAAATACAGTGAAAAGTCAAAAAATCACGTCCTCCATTTGCAGATTGCACTTTCTCTCTGAACTTTGTCACAACGCCTGCTTTTTTCCCGATAATTGAGGGCGCACCATCTGTAGCCAGGCTGACAGCGCGGGACCAGTCCACTCCGACCCTGTCCAGCGCGCCCGACGAGTGCAGTGAAAATATCAGCTGCTGTCGTTGTATCTGTCATCGGCACCAACTCCACGAACTCCTCGGTGACGGTCAATGTGTCATCAACTCCGCGGATGAAAATGGCCAGTTGTGCAACATCTGTAATGTCCGTGCTTTCATCAATTGCAACCGAAAACGCAATAAATGACTTTACTTTTTGCTTCAACTGGCTGTCCAAATCCACTGAAAGATCGGAAATCCTGTCTGCAACTGTGTTTCTTGTCAGGCTGATATTTGCAAAAGCCTGGTGCTTTTCAGGGCACACAATCTCTGCTGCCTTCATCATGCATGTTTTTACAAATTCACCCTCACTAAATGGTTTTGAAGCCACTGCGATTTCATTAGCAATGAGGTAGCTAGCTTTCACTGCAGCGTCACTGATGTCTCGGCTGTGAGTAAACACAGACTGCTGTTTCTTCAGACCCACCAACAGTTCATTCACCTTCTCTCTTCTCCGCTGTCCTTGAAAGTTGTCATATTTGTCGGCATGAAGACTCACATAGTGGCGACTGAAGGTTATATTCTTTCAGCACTGCAACATGCTGTGAACACACCAAACATACAGCTTTCCCATTCAATTCCGTGAATAAATAGAAGGATGACAATTTTTCTTGGAACACTCTGCACTCTGCGTCCACTTTTCTCTTTTTTGACAGAGACATATTGGGGCAATGAGGGTGCCAAAGCACATAATGTTAAAAGTAGAAGCCGTAATGAATATCGCGGGCAAAACAAAGTAGCTCATCCGGACTGGCTGCACTTGCTTGACCTATTTGCTCTGCCCCGGTATAAACAGTTTGCTTGCTTAACACAATTGATATTGCGCCATCCAGTGGACACAATTGGAACAGCAGTTTCTTTTATTGAAAAATTGCAGCTCATTTTTAAACTTTACAAAATCATCTCCGGACGTTTGACACCCCTGCTCTACAACATTCGGAGAGTACGACCCTGCCTTACACAGGAAGCGGCACAGGTCCTAATCCAGGCACTTGTCATCTCCCGTCTGGATTACTGCAACTCGCTGTTGGCTGGGCTCCCTGCCTGTGCCATTAAACCCCTACAACTCATCCAGAATGCCGCAGCCCGTCTGGTGTTCAACCTTCCCAAGTTCTCTCACGTCACCCCCGCTCCTCCGCACACTCCACTGGCTTCCAGTTGAAGCTCGCATCTGCTACAAGACCATGGTGCTTGCCTACGGAGCTGTGAGGGGAACGGCACCTCCGTACCTTCAGGCTCTGATCAGTCCCTACACCCAAACGAGGGCACTGCGTTCATCCACCTCTGGCCTGCTGGCTCCCCTACCTCTGCGGAAGCATAGTTCCCGCTCAGCCCAGTCAAAACTGTTCGCTGCTCTGGCACCCCAATGGTGGAACAAGCTCCCTCACAACGCCAGGACAGCGGAGTCATTCACCACCTTCCGGAGACATTTGAAACCCCACCTCTTTAAGGAATAACTGGGATAGGATAAAGTAATCCTTCTACCCCCCCACCTTACCCCAACCCACCCCCCCCACCCCAAAAAAATACAATAAAATAAAATGTGTAAATGCTAAATGACGTAAATGTAAATGATTACATAAAACATTACCCAGTTGATGGGTAAATCCTCCAACCCAATGTGCTGGGTTTATGTCACAACCCAACACACTGGGTTGTTTTAACCCAGCAATATAGTCTAATTTACCCAGCAGTTGTGTCAAATGCTGAAACCAAAGACACTGGGTTAGAAGCACAACCCAAACTCGCTGGGTTGAATTAACCCAATGCTGTGTTAGTCCAATATTGACCTAGCGCTGGGTTGTTAAATTTTACCCAAGTTGGGTTATTTTTAACCCAGCACTTTTTAGAGTAACAATAATTAATTCTGGAAAAATTATATTAATTTGCTCCATGTGCTTATAGATAATTTGTATTTCCTTTCATGTCAGCAAGGCTAAACAAGAGGAAATTAATTGATTTATCATTTTTCTAGTTGAAAACGAAAATTGTATATCAACTAGTTTTCTCGTTTAAATCAAATTAAATTAGATTTGTCACATGCACCGAATACAACAGCTGTAGCAGACCTTACCGTGAAATACTTACTTACAAGCCCTTAACCAACAATGCAGTTCAAGAAATAGAGATAAGAAAATATATCTTCTAAATAAAATAAAAAGTAACATGTAGTGTATTAAGATTATAACTGTGTTAATGGTTTTAAGTGGACTTGAGGGGATGTTTATTTAGGTTCAAAGAGAGACGTTTTTAGTGTGACACCCCAGATAGAACAGAGGAAGTGTGTTGTAGACAGGGGATTGGACAGTAGAGGGAGCCACCCATATTTTGGGGAAGATTATATATAGTGGGTTTAAACGAAGAAGAGGTTAGAGCGGCCATTACAATCTGGGAAACGCTGCTCTCCGGGTGGATCATGACACCCGTAAACTTATGCTGACATCTTGTGATATGAATAAAACTTATGATCAAGGTTCAGTATGAGCGGACTCCTTTGTTCAACAGCAATAATTACCAGCATTGACTCGACACTACAAATGGGGGCTCGTCCGGGATCGGTCTGCGTCTTTCTTGTGTTCCATTCATGAGCCGCGAGGTGACTCCTGCTCAAGCCGGCTATAAGGTGAGATTCCTCACAAATTTTGGGCGCTGGTTGGGTCGCTGGCTTATGGGTGTGCGCTGGGGAAAATGTACCGTGTAAATTACTTGTGTGTGCTGATGTGGTTTTGTTGCTGTCGACTAAGGGTCTGTCATAATTATTCAAAATTTTGTTTGCAATGGTAAACGGCGCAAATAGGGGGGAATGTCTATAGAAATAGGCTTGAATAGGAATTCTAGAGCAATCGATGGTAGTGAATAAGGCAGACACACAAGGCAGATACACAAGGCAGAGATACGTATACACATTAGGGCATTGCAATCTTGTAAAGACCTCTGAAACGAGGCGACCTATAGGGTGGGCCGAAAATCCTGATAACGCGTTCGGTGTGATTAGGTGAGTCCTGGGGACTCTGGAGTGTGGTTATATATTCTATTGTAAGTTACTGCTCATCTTGTATCCGACAGGGGTATCTGTTTGGGGGAACCTCTCATATAATATCCAGAACTCACGGCATCATAAAAGGTAGGGACTAAGACAAAGAAAAAGGCGCAATGCAGGTTACATTGCTACATATGGTACGCCACATGTTACATACATGCTAAGGCTAAATGCTAATGCTAAATGCTAATTATGCTGCATGCTACATGCTAACATGTGACCTTAGAGGGCCATTGCGATGGCATAAAGCCTCTTAAATTATGTTTGTGTGTGTAGAATTTAATTTCTATGCTTTGTGAGCTCTGTTAAATGTTGTTTGACTATGAGGAGAAAACGGAGTTACAGCGGGACTGTTAACTGTCTGTTTGGGTTGGGGAGAGAGCTGAGAAGCTCCCTTCCACGGTGAAATCGTATTGGTGAATGTACTGCGCATGCGTGTGATTTTACGACACTAGAGTGACGTAGGGAGAATAGGTCCTCTGCTACACGGTGCTGTGGGGAGACAGAGACACAGACGAAGGAACAAAGAGGAGAGATTTGAACACGAATGGAATGTTCTAGTTGTTACATCGGCTGTTTGACGATGAAACGGGTTTCTTGATACATATTGAATTGATAAATGAGAGAGAGATGTTGATGGATTAAAAATAAAAATAATTAAGTAAATAAATAAAATAAAAATGTTATTGAGCTATCTATAATTATTCCTGAGTTAATTCTTAGAGCGAGGAATATTGAATGGTTGAAGTGACTCAGTGATTGCATAAACTGCTAAATTATTTTTCTGTTTCTGTGTTCTTTTGTCATATGAGAGGCGATGGGACGAGAGAGAGAGAAAGAGAGGAGGTGCTGACGTGTACATCACGTGACAAGGGGTGACGCGACAGAGGATCGAGTCAATTATCAGGCTAGTACTGTTCTGTTTACAAAATCTTCCCCTACAGGATATTTGATGTTATGACAATTTCACAGAGACTTGGCAAAAGACTGATTGAATAAAATTTGCATTTTGGAGTTTCTGTGAATGAGTGGGTTTGATTACAGTTCTGTTGGAAATCGAGTACTAACATTATTCTGTAAAATTAAGATAATTGGGTGCTTATTAAACAATGGAATTTATGAGTATTGGAGTGTTGTAGGATTGGAAGTCTTTATTTTTTGGATTGCTGTGAAGTTGACTACTTGCATTTACTTTCCTGATGGGATGTGGTAAGATAGCCATTAATTGATATATTAGTAAAATAGGAAATAAAAATAAAAAATGATTTTTGATTATTCATAAATTTATTGAGTAATTGTTTAATAGGGGGAAAAATTGTAATTAATTATTTTTGAATATTCATATTTTTATTGATTTGATTTTGGTTATTTGGATTTAAAAAAAGTTTTTATTTTTATTTTTTATTTTAAGTTTTTTTGTTGTTGTTTATATTAATAATTAAAGGGAGGAAGCAATAGGCTATATAGTCTAAAATAAAATAATGCACAATAAAGGAATATAAAAGAGTTGTTACAATGGGGAAAAAGGATATCAGGACTATGAAGGTAATTACACCTGTTGATATAGTTGAAAATAGTAATCCTTTAACTAAAGTATTGCTAGGTTATCCGGCAAATGGAACAAAAGTTGGCCTGACATTGAACAACCATGGCCAGTGGAAGGGAATCTTAACCCTGACGTCATCAACATCATGAAAGTGCTTCTGTCAATTCATAAAGAAGATCAAAAGAAGGGAAAAAGGGAACAACGTAAAGAAAAGAGACAAAGAGAGCTGGGTGTTCTTAAGTTGTCCTTCATTCTCAAACAAAAACTGATGAAAGATACCAACGATAAAGCTTCTGGTGATCATCCAGGAGGGTGATTATTGCATCAGAGATGAAGATGAACGAATAATAGAGAGAGGACAAGCAGAAACGACCATAAAGATAAAAGAAAACTCCAAAAGGAAGAAAATGAGATGTCTGGAAGAGAAGAGTGAGGTTAAGGAAGATGGAACTTGAAGAAGATGATGATGATGAAGATGAGTGATTAAGAAGAGATCATGGGTGGATATGACTCTGTGATCAGAAGGAAGTTGGCAAGAGAGGAAAGAAGAAGGATACTAGAGATTTGATCTCTGATGGAAGTTGAAGGAAGAAGGATACAAGAGATTCGATTTCTGATGAAAGCAAAGATGAAGACAGCGATGAAGATTTGGAGATTAAAGGTGCTTCATATTCAAGAGGATTTTATCCAACAATGATTAGCAAAGAAGAAAGAGAAAGAGATATAGACCGATGCGTATCATGCCTGGATAAAGCGAATAGGTTAGAAGAAGTAACACAACTGGAGGAACAACTCAAGAAGCTGAAGAAACTGCTGAGAAAAGGATCCCAAGAATTGGAGGAGAAGAATACATTGAGGCCAAGGAAAGAGAGAAAAGTAAGAAGATGATGGAAGATGATATTTCGAGGACAGAACTTAGAATATAACCTTTTGAAGAATACTGATATGTCAACAACCAGAAAGAACAGGACAAAGAAACTCTCAGAAAACTCAATCAAATACAGCTGGGGAGAAGAAGAAGGAGAAGAGAAGCTTTGGTTATGAAGAATCAGAGTGAACCAAATCAACAATCACTGCTACAGCGTCAACTGAACAAGGTCAAATGCAATTGTATCAGCCACCAATAGCGGTACAAGTTGTTCCATATCCACAGCCAGTTTCTGGACAGACACAGAATTGGAGAGGAAGAGGACGAGAAGGCTTAGAAGGAGGAGGAAGGTTTCAGCTACACTTCCAGCAACTTTCAGAAGAGTGTTATAATTGTGGACAGGTTGGTTACTTTACCTGTGAGTGCAATGCGCCAGGAGGAAACAACAGAGGACATTTCTGAGGAAGATAAAGGAGCAAGTGAAGATCACCTGTTCTCCAGGTGAACCCTTAAAGGAGCAAGGATTCTAGAGTGCCTAGAAGATACGAAGGGGGGTGTCAGCTGATAGCACTGATTAGAGAAGAAGAGAAAATATCTAACAATTGAAGTGAAAACAAAGGACTAGGAGAGGTGAATAGTGGAAAAGCTTTTATCTGTGTTGAGCCTAAAGAGGTTAAACATCTCACTATGTAAACTTAACTAATTAGGATAGGGATTTGAGAAGGTAAAACAGCTGATTACTCTTAAGGAACCAATTGAGCTCTGCTATAAAAAAATCAAAGAGAAATTAAAATACACATACTGGTATTAGAACATATACCTATTGCATTGTTGGGAAGAGATGCATTGTGTAAATTGAACTGTACAATAAGATGTACACTAGACGGCTGTCTGGTAGAAGATTTTAAAAAGTAGGGTTTTTGGGAATCATATTTGCCTGAAAAGATAATATCATAGGAAGGATGACAATCTATTAGACTGCCTATTAGACAATCTGTCTGAAAAATAAAGTTAAAAGGGGTGACTGTTATTCTTGGTTACATTCCTACACCAGGAAATTTCAAACTAGGCTAAAAGATGTTTGATCGTTTGCCAAGTCTGTGTGTAAAGAAGTCAGAAGCAGGTGGGGACTTTCCAATCACATATTCAAAAAATTGGTGGTAAAGGATTTTGTGAATAAATCAGTGGAAAAGGTTTTTAAAGTTAGGAGAAAATATTAGATTAAGAAGGTTATGAGAACTAGGGTTGAAGGAACGCTAGGACAGTAAGCTAAGTTTCAATGTTAGTAGGAAGAGAGAGTGAATGTAGTGACACTAGTGGTGATAGATGGAAATACAAGTGAAGAGTTCAAAGCTTTAGGGAGAATGGATGAAGTAACAACAATGACATCAACACTTCAGCATATTAAAACAACAGTGAGAAGCAATTCAACTCTTTCAACATTGATAGTTATTAAAGCCATAAATATATCGCATTTGATTACAAGGGAACCAATAGCTCCAGCACTAATTTTAGAAGAAAAGACTGTTATTAGGGTTAGGATGGGTGATACAGCTCATCTTCCTTGTAGCTGTGAGAGATGGAGTGGGGAGGGGACGTTCCTCCCACATGGAGAGATAATTATGGAGAAGAAGTATTGTTATCAGGACCAGATGTAGAAGCTGTGCCCCCTAGTCAAAGGAAGAATATTTTGTACAACGATATGAAGTGGAAGAGGGTTATGAGTGATTGTTCACTTATTTTGCGTAATGTTACAGAGAAAGATCAGGGAGAATATATGTGTACTTATCTAGTGCAAGCATTAAAATTTGTTCCGGTTAAGAATTATTGGTTAAAAGGCTATGTAATTCGCAAAGTGACGCTTATAATGAAAGAGTTGAAGTCTGTTGAAGCTTCCACAGTCACCGAAGGAGTTCAGGAGAAGTATATTACAGTAGCCACTCCAACAGTAAATAATACACAGAGGATATCGGTAGCTTTCCCACTAGAAGTAGTTAAGGGTGTTAATACATCAACTAAATCAACTACTTTAATGGTAATTTTGGAAGGGATTAATGGTACGATGGCAATAATAAATGTAGGAAGTATGACACAGACACCAACAACAACTTTTCTGAAATTAAAGGATGTAGCAAGAGTGACTCAGGAGTTTATGATACGGATGGAGAGTGCTGTCAATGGTAGTAAGGATAGGGTTAAAATAGGAGAGCAGATGGTGGTAGAGAAGAATATAGATTCATCTGAAATAGTGCAAGATACTATCATGGAGGTACAGGATGAGTTCTTTGGTTTCAACATAACATCAGAAGATACATCTGATCAATACCGCTCGTTAGGGAAAAGAGAAACTAAATGGAAGGCATATGGATTTGATTCTTCTGTTTTGAAGATTAAAGATGAATGGGCAGGTAGGAATCTTTGGTTCCAACAGTTAACTCATTCTGCTAGATCAGTGAGGAATCTTGAGGGTCCATGTCTGTTGAGAATTCCAGCGCCAGGCACGTGGGGTTCCATTTTAGAGACGGTCGCTCAACCTCTATCAAGTACGTGTCAATCTTATGCTTTGTCATGGCTGTTGTATCAGCAACAATCATTAACAGATAAAATAATGTCGTTATCAAAACATTTGTTTAAGCCTAGGTTTAGGTGTTCTTGGTTAAATGAATTACCCTATGTGAATTTGTTAGATGGGAAGGAAAATCAGGTAACAGCGAACCCTGAAGCATTGGAGGTGAAACCAGTGAGGGCCAGAAGTTGTTTTTGTTCTAATAAAACATATGATGGAAAGGGTATGTTCATGGGAATATCAGATTGTGATGATTATATGATGACTTTGGGTAAGCATGAACATAAGGTTAGAGATGAGAAATATAATGTTACTTTTTATGTTCCCGTTAGTAAGAACAGCAGGACTTTGATGGTGGAAGATCAGATTTTGCCTGGCAATGTGACTATTGGGAATTTTAGAGATATTTGGTGGGTTTGTGGTGATAAAGCATATATATTCTTACCCTATGGATGGACAGGATGTTGTTACATGTCAACGTTGAAGCTTCCATATGAGGTTTTTACCATCAAAAGAGGGGTAGCACCGGACACAGATAAATCTGAATCTAGGTTTGGAAATAGGGTGAAAAGAGACATGGCGACATTTCATAGTCTTGAAGCCTACCATTGGAGGATAAGTCTAGGAGAGAAGTGGGGACTGGGACTTTTTCCATGGTATGGTGTAACATTTCTGGCAGATCATATTGATAATATTAGCTATACTTTGATTCCAGATAGTTATAGATGCATTGAAGAATATAAGGGATGCATTTGGTAGATCTGAAGGAGCTGGATGGTCAGCGAAGTCTTGGTTGCAAGATCAGTTAGGCCCAGTGGGAGCAGTGATGGTTTACGATTTAATAGCAGTTTTGATAGCACTGTGTGTGTGATGTTTTTCTTTTGTAATGTGTTAATGACCTTTGAGAAAGCTATGATATTGAGATAGGTTGGAGTTGTGATGCCTGGAGACAACGCTCAGATGCCGTTGTTGACTGTTCCTGATCTGGATGAAGATGGACAAGTGGGACTGGATGGAGTATTGATGGATAAATATCCTTTTTGATTATTTGATCATTTTTCAAAAAAAAAAATTTTCAATAGTAGTGTGATTTTAGTATGATGTTATGAATCAAAGGGGGGAAATAGGATAATGTGATTCATATATCATTTTATATCATTTTTTATATTCTTAGTTGATAGTGATGTTTTAATTTGAATGTGTTGTTTTGCAAAAGATACTGTTTGGTCTTTTCTTTTCTTCCAGAAGCATTTGGGGGAATATGTAGAGATTGAAATACTCAAACAAGGACAATATGAAAGGACAATGACTGGAGGAGATGGAACAAGGAAGGTGTGGAAATGTTCCAATTCCATCATCAACAATGCATTGGAAGAGGAGACTACGGAGGAGAGGAAGTGTAGTGGACTACATTCCAGTGTCTGCAATGAAATATAGACATATTTGCATGTGTAATACATAATGTGTGTCATATTCTTAGGTATGAATTTTTGTAGAATGATATTTGATGTTATTGAATACATGTGGGGATCTTAGATGTTTTTGTTTATTTCGGGAATGCTTAGGGACAGGGAGTCTAGGCAGGGATAGAGATCCACTGTAGGGTCCGATGGGTCGACCAGCCTTAGTGTGGATATTTTTTGGATAGTATTTTGTTTGCTGGGGCTTTCATGTGTATTTAATTGCATCATAGTTTCAAATGCACTGATAAAGATTTATGAATTGATCTGGAGTACCTAGGTGGTTGCCTGGGGCAGAGGGGCTGTGAGAGAATTTTACTGTCTTGATTGATGAAAGAAGGCTGCCAGACAGTTTTTCGCTCTTACACTCCATAAAGATTTGTTCATATTTCATAGTAATGTATTCACACTTCATAAAGATTTGTTCATATTTCATAGTAATGTATTCACACTTCATAAACATTTGTTCATATTTCATAGAAAGGTATTTACACTCCAGAGGGAAATGTTTTTGGTTTAATGTTAAAGATACTCAATAAGATAAATTGTTACTTGTCATAATCCTGTTCTTTTTGTTTTCGAGACTTTTAGTTAGTCTCGAAGGGGGGAATATGTAGTGTATTAAGATTATGACTGTGTTAATGGTTTTAAGTGGAACTTGAGGGGATGTTTATTTAGGTTCAAAGAGAGCTGTTTTTAGTGTGACACCCCAGATAGAACAGAGGAAGTGTGTTGTAGACAGGGGATTGGACAGTAGAGGGAGCCACCCATATTTTGGGGAAGATTATATATACTGGGTTTAAACGAAGAAGAGGTTAGAGCGGCCATTACAATCTGGGAAACGCTGCTCTCCAGGGGGATCATGACACCCGTAAACTTATGCTGACATCTTGTGATATGAATAAAACTTATGATCAAGGTTCAGTATGAGCGGACTCCTTTGTTCAACAGCAATAATTACCAGCATTGACTCGACACTACAAACACAAAATTATATAACAATAACGAGGCTATATACAGGGGGTACCAGTACCAAGTCAATGTGCAGGGGGACAGGTTAGTCGAGGTAATTTGTACATGTAGGTAGGGGTAAAGTGACTATGCATAGATAATAAACAGCGAGTAGCAGCAGTGTAAAAACAAAGGGCAGGGGAGGGGAGGGGAGGGGAGGGGGGGGGTCAATGTAAATGTAAATAGTGGCCATTTGATTAATTGTTCAGCAGTCTTATAGCTTGGGGGTAGAAGCTGTTAAGGAGCCTTTTGGACCTAGACTTGGCACTCCGGTACCGCTTGCTGTGCGGTAGCAGAGAAACATTTATGACTTGGGTGACTGGAGTCTTTGACAATTTTTTGGGCCTTCCTCTGACACCGGCAAGTATATAGGTCCTGGATGGCAGGAAGCTTGGCCCCAGTGATGTACTGGGCCGTACACAATAACCTCTATAAGCGCCTTACGGTCAGATGCCGAACAGTTGCCATACCAGGCGGTGATGCAACCGGTCAGGATGCTCTCGATGGTGCAGGTGTAGAACTTTATGAGGATCTGGGGACCTATGCCAAATCTTTTCAGTCTCCTGAGGGGGAAAATATGGTGTCATGCCCTCTTCACGACTGTCTTGGTGTGTTTGGACCATGATAGTTTGTTGGTGATGTAGACACCAAGGAACCTGTAGTGTCGAGAACTATGCTGAGATGCTGTGAGAACAAGAAATCCGCTGACACTGTCCTCGATTATAATTATTTATTACATTGAAGATCTCAGCACCAATTTACAGACTTCTGCAGACATCTGGAGAACAACGGCCCAATCTCTTAAGATGTTGTTCTCCCCGTCCTTTGTCCCAAAGCATAGTATATATATCCTATGTAACCTGATATGGGTGTTTTCCCCTACAGACCAATCCCAGGACTCCACATAACAGACTTCCTCTGTTTTAGGGTTCCCCCTATAGAAATGCTCTCCAGATGCTTCCACAAGCTGAGTCAACTTCCTCTAACACCATTTGCAAACGTCAGCAAAATTGTAAATTGTCTAGATACTACATATTTCCCCCCTTCAAGACTAACTAAGTCTCGAAAACAAAAAGAATAGGATTATGACAAATAACAATTTTTCTCTTATTGAGTAACTTTAACAATAAACCAAAAACACATTTTTCTATGGAGTGTAAATACATTTCTATGAAATATGAACACATCTTTATGGAGAGTAAATACATTTCTATGAAATATATATATATTTTTTTTAGGTGGGGGGGGGTAGAAGGATTACTTTATCCTATCCCAGGTATTCCTTAAAGAGGTGGGGTTTCAAATGTCTCCGGAAGGTGGTGAGTGACTCCGCTGTCCTGGCGTCGTGAGGGAGCTTGTTCCACCATTGGGGTGCCAGAGCAGCGAACAGTTTTGACTGGGCTGAGCGGGAACTATGCTTCCGCAGAGGAAGGGAGCCAGCAGGCCAGAGGTGGATGAACGCAATGCCCTCGTTTGGATGTAGGGACTGATCAGAGCCTGAAGGTACAGAGGTGCCGATCCCCTCACAGCTCCATAGGCAAGCACCATGGTCTTGTAACAGATGCGAGCTTCAACTGGAAGCCAGTGGAGTGTGCGGAGGAGCGGGGTGACGTGAGAGAACTTGGGAAGGTTGAACACCAGATGGGCTGCGGCATTCTGGATGAGTTGTAGGGGTTTAATGGCACAGGCAGGGAGCCCAGCCAACAGTGAGTTGCAGTAATCCAGACGGGAGATGACAAGTGCCTGGATTAGGACCTGTGCCGCTTCCTGTGTAAGGCAGGGTCGTACTCTCCGAATGTTGTAGAGCATGAACCTACAGGATCGGGTCACCGTCTTGATGTTAGCGGAGAACGACAGGGTGTTGTCCAGGGTCACGCCAAGGCTCTTCGCACTCTGGGAGGAGGACACAATGGAGTTGTCAACCGTGATGGCGAGATCATGGAACGGGCAGTCCTTCCCCGGGAGGAAGAGCAGCTCCGTCTTGCCAAGGTTCAGCTTGAGGTGGTGATCCGTCATCCATACTGATATGTCTGCCAGACATGCAGAGATGCGATTCGCCACCTGGTTATCAGAAGGGGGAAAGGAGAAGATTAGTTGTGTATCGTCAGCGTAGCAATGATAGGAGAGGCCATGTGAGGATATGACAGAGCCAATTGACTTGGTGTATAGGGGAGAATAGGAGAGGGCCTAGAACTGAGCCCTGGGGGACACCAGTGGTGAGAGCACGTGGTGCGGAGACAGCTTCTCGCCACGCCACTTGGTAGGAGCGACTGGTCAGGTAGGACGCGATCCAGGAGTGAGCCGCGCCTATTTAAAAACGTGAAAAATGATCGGATATTCAAAATTGATATCTATCCATCAATACTCCTTTGAGTATTGACAGAAGGTTAAACCCTCTTATCGTTTCATTTGCAAAACCCTTCAAAGTATAGGTAATATTATCAATGTGATCTGCCAAAAATGTTACACCATACCATGGAAAAAGTCCAAGTCCCCACTTCTCTCCTAGACCTATCCTCCAATGGTAGGCTTCCAGACTATGACATTTCTCTCTTTCAGAATCAGAATAATCTGTTTCCGGTGCTTCCCCTCTTTTAATGGTAAAAACCTCATATGGAAGCTTCAACATCGACATGTAACAACGTCCTTTCCATCCATAAGAATATATATGCTTTATCACCACAAACCCCCTAAATATCTCTAAAATTCCCAATAGTCACATTACAATGCAAAAGCTGATCTTTCAACATCAAAGTCCTGCTCTTCTTACTAACTTGAACATAAAAAGTTACATAATATTTCTCATTACTAACCTTTTGTTCATGCTTACCCAAAGTCATCATATAATCATCACAATCTGATATTCCCCTAAACATCCCCTTTCCATCATATGTTTTATTTTAACAAAAACAGCTTTTAGCCCTCACAGGTTTCACCTCCAATGCTTCATGAAGCGCTGTTAACTGATTTTCCTTCCGATCTAACAAATTCACATAGGGTAATTCATTTAACCAAGAACACTTAAACCTCGGCCTAAACAAATGCTTCCACAACGACATTATTATATCTGTTAATGATTGTTGCTGATACAACAGCCATGATAAAGCATAATATTGACACATACTTGATAGAGGTTGAGCTACCTTCTCTAAGATTCAACCCCATGTTCCTGGTGCTGGAATTCTCAACAGACATGGACCCTCAAGATTCCTCACTGATCTTACAGAATGAGGTTACTGCTGGAACCAAAGATTCCTACCTGCCCATCCATCTTTAATTTGCAAAAACAGAAGAATCAAATCCATATGCCTTCCATTTAGTTTCTCTCTTCCCTAACGAGCAGTATTGATCAGATATATCTTCTTGTCTTCCATCAAAATCAAAGAACTCATCCTGTACCTCCATGATAGTATTCTCCCTGATATTCCCCTCTAACATTACTCAAAATAAGTGAGCAATCACTCATAACCCTCTTCCACTTCATATCGTTGTACAAAATATACTTCCTTTGACTAGGTGAAACAGCTTCTACTTCTTGTCCTGATAACAACACTTCTTCTCCATAATTATCTCTCCACTGAACTCTAAATTTCCCTTCACCACTGTTCTCTCTCTCTCGTACCAACATTGAAGCTGAGCTGACTGTCCTAGAGTTCCTTCAACCCTAGTTTTCATAACTTTTTAGTCTGACTTTTTCTCCTAATTTCTTCAAAAAACATTTCACTGATTTATCCACAAATTCCTTTCCCACAATTTTTTCAAAAAACATTTCACTGATTTATCCACAAATTCCTTTCCCACTAATTTGAGGATATTTGATCGGGAACTCCCCCACCTGCTTATGACTTCTTTACACAAAAACTTGGCAAAAGATTGAGCATCTTTTAGCTTAGTTTGACATCTTATGCACCTCTTGGTGTAGGAATGTAACCAAGAATAACACTCACACCCCTGCAAACATAATTTTTCAGACAGATTGTGCACCTGCCTATGACATAGTCAACCTGTTCAAGCAAATATGGTTCCCAAAAACCCTACTCCTTTGTGATCTTTCTCCTAACCTCCCCCTTGCAACATTAGCTAACCCATAGCTTCCTAAATCATCAGACCTAATAGGTCTAGAGGCGCTACTATCAACCCCTCATGGTTTCTCCAAAGACAACAAAGGATTGTTACTCTGAGGATTTTTTCATTGTCTTCAAAACACCTGCTTTTGAAAGTCCTTCAATTTGTGGTTCAATCCCTTGGATTGCTTCATCTTTCAATGGATACTGATTCTTCCAAGGAGGTCTGGCTCCTGGTTGAAGTTCAACTTTCACCTCAATTGGGCTGATTTCACAAGTCCAATATCGGTACTACTTTGAGACCACAAACAATATTGAACTTGTTGCAACATCTCCTCTTTCATAGGTCCTCAATCCATCTTCACACTGCAAATAGATTAATGTGTCATCCGTAGAGCTTATGACTCTCCTTGTCCTTGAGCCACAATCATTATTTTGAGAAATCGCTGATCTTCACTCCTCCAAATCCCCAAATTCTCTTTTATCAGTACAAAAACAGCTTTCTCTGCTTCTGTCATCATTTCTCCTATTTGCTTCTGCTCATAGCCTTCAGAAACCAACAAGGTCACATGTGGCACACTCTTCTCAATCTCAAATTCTTTATCCAGATAATCATCTGTGTTTATCTTAATATCTGCTCCTTGTGGTCCTAAAACTATGCAACATAAGCTGAGTTGAACTTTCTTTGGTTGATGACTCAACCATTCCTCTGAGTTCAATTGTGCAGCATTCTTGAAATACTTGAGCTGAGTTGAAATGGATATTCCAGAAGCATCGCATCAGGCATATTTTCCCCCTTAAATTTCTTCCATATCTTAGCCTGCTTCAAAAAATCTTCACTGAGATTTCCAATCCAGAATACTGTAGACGAATCCATCTCTGTCATCATCAACAATTGGTAAACCTTTTCCTTTGGCACTTCTACCAGACAGCTGTCTGGTGTACATCTTATTTTACAGTTCAACTTACACAATGCATCTCTTCCCAACAATGCAATAGGTGTATGTTCTGATACCAGTATGGGTATTGTAATTTTCTGATTTTTATAGCAGAGCTCAATTTGTTCCGTAAGAGGAATCAACCATTTCACTCCCTCAAATCCCTGTCCTAATTAGTTGATTGGACATAGTGAGATGTGTAACATCTTCAAGCTGAACACAGATAAAAGCAGTTCCGCTATCCACCATCACTTCCAATGGTCAGTTGTTTATTTTCACCTCAATTGTAGGATCTTTTTCCGGTCCTGATGCTACAAGCTAACACCCCCCTTTGGGATCTTTTCGGCACCCTAGAATCCTTGCTCCTGGCCCCTATAAGGGTTCACCTGTCCTCCAGATGATCTTGACTTGCCCCTGTATCTTCCTCTGAAATTCCCTCTGATGTTTCCTTCTGGCCCATTACACTCACAGGCAAAGTCACCAACCTGTCCACAATCATAACACACTTCTGAAGATTGTTGGAAGTATGGCTTAAATCTTCCTCCTCTTCCTAAGCCTTCTCGTCCTCTTCCTCTCCAATTCTGTGTCTGTCCAGAGACTGGCTATGGATATGAAACAACTGGTACCGCTATTGGTGGCTGGTACACATGCGGTTGGAACTGGTCCAGTTGAAGCTGTGGCAGTAATTGTTGATTTGGTGCACACTGATTCTTCATAACCAAAGCTTGTTTCTTCTCCTTCTTATTCTCCCCAGTTGTATTTCATTGAGTTTTCTGAGAGTTTCTTGGTCCTGTTCTTTCTGGTTGTGTTCCTTTTTTCCTGTACAGATCCACTTGATGGGCTATATGATCTGTATAGACGCCTTTTGTCGTGCTTCCAAGTCCAACCACCTCTGCCAGTTTGCTCCTTACTGGTGGGGGCAGTCCCATCTACAGTTTAGCTCTCAAAATTGACTGCTCAATTTGACTCACATCTGGATCATTTCCGGTAATATTTCTCCACACTTGATGAACTCTTGACACATAGGCTCTCTGATTTTCTTGTTGCCTAGTGGGTCAATCAGAAGGTTGTCAGGATGCACATTTGTTGGAAACGTATCTTTCAGTGCTCTCCACAGCCGATTTCTACTTGCAGCCAACAATTCAGGGTCATTCACCGCAGTCCCCACATATCTATTAAGTCCAGCTCTCTGAAAAATGTCTTCCATATCTGGAATCCCAAGGAGATTAGCCAAAAGTCTCTTAATGTCTCCTATGGCAGACTGTGTTCCCACCGTAATTTCTTCCAATTTTGAAATCCAAGGATATGCTCCATCTTGAAGAGTAGGCAGCTTCTCAAGAATATCTGACATATCGGTATTCTGCAAAGGCTTATACTCTAGGTTATGTCCTCGAAATATCACTGGCATCATCTTCTTACTTGTGCTCTCTTTCCTTGGCCTCAATGTATACTTCTTCTCCAATTCTTGGGATCCTTTTCTCAGCAGTTTTTTCTTCTGTATCTTCAGCTTCTTGAGTTGTTCTTCCAGTTCTCTTACTTCTTCTAAATTATTCACCTTACCCAGGCATGATACGCATCGGTCTATATCTCTTTCTATTTATTTTGTGCTAGTCATTGTAGGATAAAATCCTCTTGAATATGAAGCACCTTTAATCTCCAAATCTTTATCGCTGTCTTCATCTTCACTTTCATCAGAACTCGAATATCTTGTATTCTTCTTCTTCAAACATCCATCACCCCTTCTTTCCGCTCTGGCCAACTTCCATCTGATCACAGGGTCATATCCACCAATGATCTCTTCTGAATCACTCTGATCATCATCATCATCATCTTCAAGTTCCATCCTCCTGAACCTTACTCCACCCTTAGTTTCCAGACATCTCGTTTTCTTCTTACTTTTGGAGTTTGGATTCATCTTTATGGTCGTTTCTGCTTGTCCTCTCTCTATTATTCAAGTACTTTCATTATGTTGACGTCTGGGTTAAGAGTCCCTTCCACTGGCCATGGTTGTTCAATGTCAGGCCAACGTTTATTCCATTTTCCAGATAACCTTGCAATACCATTAACTAGAGGATGACTATTTTCTACTACATCAACAGGAGTAATTACTTTCATAGTTTTGATGTCCTTTTTCCCCATTGTAACAACTCTTTTATATTCCTTTATTGTGAATTATTTTATTATTTTAGACTATGTAGCTTATGTTTCCATCCCTTTTTTTCTTCTTTCCCCAAATTAATTAATTAATTAATCAATTAATGTATTTATTTATTTATCAATTTATTTATTTATTCATTCAATTTATTTATTTATTCATTCATTATTTTATTTTATTTTATTTTACCAAATTATTGATTAGTGGCAATCTTACCACATCCGATCAGGAAAGGTAAAGGAAAGTAGTCAACTTCAGAGCAATCCAAAAAAGAAAGACCTCTAATCCAGCAACACTACAGCACTCACAAACCAATTGCTTAATAAGCACCCAATTACCTTAATTTTACAGAATAATGTCAGTGCTGGATTTCCCAACTCAACTCTAATCAAACCAACTCATGCACAAAAAACTCCAAAATGCAATTCTTAATTACATCAATTGATCAGTCTGTTGCCAAGTCCCTGTCAAATTGTCACAACATGAAATATGCTAGGCACACAAAATATCCTCTATGGGAAGGTAAGTTTTGTGAATAGAACAGTACTAGCCTTGATTTGACTTGATCCGTTGCAGCACACCCTGTCGCGTGATGCACTCGTCAGCACCTCCTCTCTCTCTCTGTCTCCTCCTTATCGTCTCTCATATCACAGAAGAACAAAGAACAGACAAGAATTTAGTATTTAATGCACTCGCTGGGTTATTTCAACCATGCAATACTCCTCTGTTCACATTCGCGCTAAGAAATAAGCAAACAGCTTAACTCAGGAATAGTATAAATAGCTCAATAACATTTTATTTTATTTATTTATTAAAAAAAAAAAATTTAATCCGTCAACATATCTCTCATTTATCAATTCAATAGATCTCAATCAAATAGTTTCATCGTTAAGCAACAGCCGATTTAACAAACAGAACACTTTATTAGTGTGTAAGTCTCCCCCTCCTTCTCTGTCTGCTCTGAGTCTGCGTCTCCCAGCAGCTCAGTGCAGACAGGAGAGTGGCATATTTGCTCTATGTAACTCTAAACTCATAAAATCACACGCATGCGTAGTTCATTCACCAATGCGATTTCAGAGTGAGAAGAGCTCCCAAGCAGCTCTCTCCAAGCTAAACAACAGAAAGTAGACAGACCAGCTGTCCCTCCGTTATTTCCAACACAGACAAACAGTAACACTTAACAGAGCTCACAAACCAACACAAAACATAGAACACAAATCCTACTCTCTTCCACACACACACACACAATTCAAGAGGCTTGTATCCATTCCTACGGACCTCTAAAGCATGCTACTACCGTCGCGCCGTTTTTTTCATTCTTCCCTAAATTTATGCTACCTCGAGTTTACAGATATTCAAATGAGAGGTTACATCGAACATATACCTCGTCAACAATAAGTTGAGCGGTAACTTGCAACCGAATGTATCTACCACAATCTCCAGTTCCCGGAACTGACCTAAAAACAACCTAGTGAGTTTTCAGGATTTTCGGCCCATCCTAATGATCGCCTCGTTTGAGGGCTTGCCATAATTTGTATACATTTCCCTTAGTTCCTGGCCTTCCCTTCATTGTATTTTTTGAATTTTAGTCAAGCAAATATCCCTGTGTCCAGTATTATCAATACCTAGACACTCCCCCCTGTTTGCGTTGCTTTCAACGCAAACAAATTTAGAAATTTAGAACGGACTCTTATCCCACAGCAAATAACAGCAAAGCACACACGCAAGTTCTTAACGGTGCATTCATTCAACGCACACACACGGACACACGAACTGACCAGTGCCCAAAGTGGTGAGAAAACTCACCCTTATCTGCCGGACTCTGGAGCGAGAGTCAGCTCGGCGCCCATGAATGGAACGCTGAGAAACGACGCAACACGGCCCAAATACCTCGTCGCCATTAATGTAGCGTCCCTGGGTGGGCACCCTCGTCGCCATTAATGTAGTGTCGAGAACTATGCTGAGATGCTGTGAGAACAAGAAATCCGCTGACACTGTCCTCGATTATAATTATTTATTACATTGAAGATCTCAGCGCCAATTTACAGACTTCTGCAGACATCTGGAGAACAACGGCCCATTCTCTTAAGATGTTGTTCTCCCCGTCCTTTGTCCCAAAGCATAGTATATACAGTGGGGAGAACAAGTATTTGATACACTGCCGATTTTGCAGGTTTTCCTACTTACAAAGCATGTAGAGGTCTGTAATTTTATCATAGGTACACTTCAACTGTCAGCGACGGAATCTAAAACAAAAATCCAGAAAATCACATTGTATGATTTTAAGTAATTAATTTGCATTTTATTGCATGACATAAGTATTTGATACATCCGAAAAGCAGAACTTAATATTTGGTACAGAAACCTTTGTTTGCAATTACAGAGATCATATGTTTCCTGTAGGTCTTGACCAGGTTTGCACACACTGCAGCAGGGATTTTGGCCCACTCCTCCATACAGACCTTCTCCAGATCCTTCAGGTTTCGGGGCTGTCGCTGGGCAATACGGACTTTCAGCTCCCTCCAAAGATTTTCTATTGGGTTCAGGTCTGGAGACTGGCTAGGCCACTCCAGGACCTTGAGATGCTTCTAACGGAGCCACTCCTTAGTTGCCTTGGCTGTGTGTTTCGGGTCGTTGTCATGCTGGAAGACCCAGCCACGACCCATTTTCAATGCTCTTACTGAGGGAAGGAGGTTGTTGGCCAAGATCTCGCGATACATGGCCCCATCCATCCTCCCCTCAATACGGTGCAGTCGTCCTGTCCCCTTTGCAGAAAAGCATCCCCAAAGAATGATGTTTCCACATCCATGCTTCACGGTTGGGATGGTGTTCTTGGGGTTGTACTCATCCTTCTTCTTCCTCCAAACACGGCGAGTGGAGTTTAGACCAAAAAGCTCTATTTTTGTCTCATCAGACCACATGACCTTCTCCCATTCCTCCTCTGGATCATCCAGATGGTCATTGGCAAACTTCAGATGGGCCTGGACATGCGCTGGCTTGAGCAGGGGGACCTTGCGTGCGCTGCAGGATTTTAAACCATGACGGCGTAGTGTGTTACTAATGGTTTTCTTTGAGACTGTGGTCCCAGCTCTCTTCAGGTCATTGACCAGGTCCTGCTGTGTAGTTATGGGCTGATCCCTCACCTTCCTCATGATCATTGATGCCCCACGAGGTGAGATCTTGAATGGAGCCCCAGACCGAGGGTGATTGACCGTCATCTTGAACTTCTTCCATTTTCTAATAATTGCGCCAACAGTTATTGCCTTCTCACCAAGCTGCTTGCCTATTGTCCTGTAGCCCATCCCAGCCTTGTGCAGGTCTACAATTGTATCCCTAATGTCCTTACACAGCTCTCTGGTCATTGTGGAGAGGTTGGAGTCTGTTTGATTGAGTGTGTGGACATGTGTCTTTTATACAGGTAACGAGTTCAAACAGGTGCAGTTAATACAGGTAATGAGTGGAGAACAGGAGGGCTTCTTAAAGAAAAACTAACAGGTCTGTGAGAGCTGGAATTCTTACCGGTTGGTAGGTGATCAAATACTTATGTCATGCAATAAAATGCAAATTAATTACTTAAAATCATACAATGTGATTTTCTGGATTTTTGTTTTAGATTCCGTCTCTCACAGTTGAAGTGTACCTATGATAAAAATTACAGACCTCTACATGCTTTGTAAGTAGGAAAACCTGCAAAATCGGCAGTGTATCAAATACTTGTTCTCCCCACTGTATATCCTATGTAACCTGATATGGGTGTTTTCCCCTACAGACCAATCCCAGGACTCCACATAACAGACTTCCTCTGTTTTAGGGTTCCCCTATAGAAATGCTCTCCAGATGCTTCCACAAGCTGAGTCAACTTCCTCTAACACCATTTGCAAACGTCAGCAAAATTGTAAATTGTCTAGATACTACAAACCTGAAACTCTCAACCCACCCCACTACAGCCCCGTCAATGTTAATGGGGGCCTGATCGGCCCCCCTTTTCCTGTAGTCCATGATCATCTCCTTTGTCTTGTTCATATTGAGGGAGAGGTTGTTGTCCTGGCACCACACTGCCATGTCTCTGAACTCCCTATAGGCTGTCTCATCGTAGTCAGTGATCAGGCCTACCACTGTTGTGTCGTCAGCAAACTTAATGATGGTGTTGGAGTCATGCTTGGCTACGTAGTCGTGGGTGAACAGGGAGTACAGGAGGGGCAAAGCACGCACCCCTGAGGGGCCCTAGTGCTGAGGAACATTGTGGCAGATGTGTTGTTGCCTATCCATACCACGGCAGAGGGAGTTGTTTAGTCCCAGTGATGAGCTTTGTGGGCACTATGGTGTTGAACGCTGAGATGTAGTCAATGAACAGCATTCTCACATATATGTTCCTTTTGTCCAGGTGGGAAAGGGCAGTGTGGAGTGCGATTGAGATTGTGTCATCTGTGGATCTGTTGGGGGGGTATGCAAATTGGAGTGGGTCTAGGGTTTCCGGGATGATGGTGGTGATGTGAGCCATGATCAGCCTTTCAAAGCACTTCATGGCTACAGACGTGAGTGCTACAGGTTGGTAGTCATTTAGGCAGGTTACCTTCGCATTCTTGGGCACAGGGACTATGGTGGTCTGCTTGAAACATGTAGTTATTACAGACTCGGTCAGGGAGAGGTTGAAAATGTCAGTGAAGACATTTGCCAGTTGGTCCGCGCATGCTCTGAGTACACGTCCTGGTAATCCATCTGGCCCCACGGCCTTGTGAATGTTGACCTGTTTAAAGGTCTTACTCACATCGGCTACGGAGAGCGTGATCACACAGTCGTCCGGAACAACTGGTGCCCTCATGCATACTTCATTGTTGCTTGCCTCCAAGCGAGCATAAAAGGCATTTACCTTGTATGGTAGGCTCGCGGCTGGGTTTCCCTTTGTAGTCCGTAATAGTTTGCAAGCCCTACCACATCCGACGAGCGTCAGAGCCGGTGTTTTAGGAATCGATCTTAGTCCTGTATTGACGCTTTGCCTATTTGATGGTTAGTCTGAGGGCATAGCGGGATTTCTTATACGCGTCCGGGTTAGTGTCCCGCTCCTTGAAAGCGGCAGCTCTAGCCTTTAGCTCAGTGCGGATGTTACCTGTAATCCATGGCTTCTGGTTGGGATATGTATGTACAGTCACTGTGGGGACGATGTCATCGATGCACTTATTGATGAAGCCGGTGACTGAGGAGGTACAGTGAGGTAAAAAGTATTTGATCCCCTGCTGATTTTGTACGTTTGCCCACTGACAAAGACATGATCAGTCTATAATTTTAATGGTAGGTTTATTTGAACAGTGAGAGACAGAATAACAACAAAAAAATCAAAAAAACCACATGTCAAAAATTTTATAAATTGATTTGCATTTTAATGAGGGAAATAAGTATTCGACCCCTCTGCAAAACATGACTTAGTACTTGGTGGCAAAACCCTTGTTGGCAATCAGAGGTCAGACGTTTCTTGTAGTTGGCCACCAGGTTTGCACACATCTCAGGAGGGATTTTGTTCCACTCCTCTTTGCAGATCTTCTCCAAGTCATTAAGGTTTCGAGGCTGACGTTTAGCAACTCAAACCTTCAGCTCCCTCCACACATTTTCTATGGAATTAAGGTCTGGAGACTGGCTAGGCCACTCCAGGACCTTAATGTGCTTCTTCTTGAGCAACTCATTTGTTGCCTTGGCCGTGTGTTTTGGGTCATTGTCATGCTGGAATACCCATCCACGACCCATTTTCAATGCCCTGGCTGAGGGAAGGAGGTTCTCACCCAAGATTTGATGGTACATGGCCCTGTCCATAGTCCCTTTGATGCGGTGAAGTTATCCTGTCCCCTTAGCAGAAAAAATACCCCCAAAGCATAATGTTTCCACCTCCATGTTTGACGGTGGGGATGGTGTTCTTGGGGTCATAGGCAGCATTCCTCCTCCTCCAAACATGGTGAGTTAAGTTGATGCCAACGAGCTCGATTTTGGTCTCATCTGACCACAACACTTTCACCCAGTTCTCCTCTGAATCATTCAGATGTTCATTGGCAAACTTCAGACGGGCCTGTATATGTGCTTTCTTGAGCAGGGGGACCTTGCGGGCGCTGCAGGATTTCAGTCCTTCACGGCGTAGTGTGTTACCAATAGTTTTCTTGGTGACTATGGTCCCAGCTGCCTGGAGATCATTGACAAGATCCTCCCGTGTAGTTCTGGGCTGATTCCTCAGCGTTCTCATGATCATTGCAACTCCACGAGGTGAGATCTTGCATGGAGCCCCAGGCCGAGGGAGATTGACAGTTCTTTTGTGTTTCTTCCATTTGCGAATAATCACACCAACTGTTGTCACCTTCTCACCAAGCTGCTTGGCGATGGTCTTGTAGCCCATTCCAGCCTTGTATAGGTCTACAATCTTGTCCCTGACATCCTTGGAGAGCTCTTTGGTCTTGGCCATGGTGGAGAGTTTGGAATCTGATTGATTGATTGCTTCTGTGGACAGGTGTCTTTTATACAGGTAACAAACTGGGATTAGGAGCACTCCCTTTAAGAGTGTGCTCCTAATCTCAGCTCGTTACCTGTATAAAAGACACCTGGGAGACAAAAATCTTTCTGATTGAGAGGGGGTCAAATACTTATTTCCCTAATTAAAATGCAAATGAATTTATAACATTTTTGACATGCGTTTTTCTGGATTATTTTGTTGTTATGTCTCTCACTGTTCAAATAAACCTAGCATTAAAATTATAGACTGATAATTTCTTTGTCAGTGGGCAAACTTACAAAATCAGCAGGGGATCAAAAAAAAATTCCCTCACTGTATACTCCTCAATGCCATTGGATGAATCACGGAACATATTGCAGTCTGTGCTAGCAAAACAGTCCTGTAGCGTAGCATCCGCGTCATCTGACCACTTCCGTATTGAGCGAGTCACTGGTACGTCCTGCTTTAGTTTTTGCTTGTAAGCAGGAATCAGGAGGATGGTCAGATTTGCCAAATGGAGGGTGAGGGAGAGCTTCATATGTGTTTCTGTGTATGGAGTAAAGGTGGTCTAGAGTTTTTTTGTGACATGCTGGTAGAAATGAAGTAAAACGGATTTAAGGTTGACTGCATTAAAGTCCAAGGCCACAAGGAGCGCCACTTCTGGATGAGCATTTTCTTGTTTGCTTATGGCCTTATACAGCTCGTTGAGTGCAGTTTTAGTGCCAGCATCGGTTTGTGGTGGAAAATAGATGGCTACGAATAATATAGATGAGAACTCTCTTGGTTCAGTGCCTTGCAAAAGTATTTATCCCCCTTGGCGTTTTTCCTATTTTGTTGCATTACAACCTGTAATTTAAATTGATTTTTATTTGGATTTCATGTAATGGACATACACAAAATAGTCCAAATTGGTGAAGTGAAATTAAAAAAAGAACTTCATTCAAAAAATTCTAAAAAAATAAATAACGGAAAAGTGGTGCGTGCATATGTTTTCCCCCCTTTGCTATGAAGCCCTTAAATAAGATCTGGTGCAACCAGTTACCTTAAGAAGTCACATAATAAGTTAAATAAAGTCTACCTGTGTGCAATCTAAGTGTCACATGATCTGTCATATGATCTCAGGACATATTTACCTGTTCTGAAAGGCCCCAGAGTCTGTAACACCACTAAGCAAGGAGCAACACCAAGCAAGCGGCACCATGACAGGTCAGGGACAAAGTTGTGGAGAAGGACAGATCAAGGTTGGGTTATAAAAAATATCAGAAACTTTGAACATCCCACGGAACACCATTAAATCCATTATAAAAAATGGAGAGAATATGGCACCATAACAAACCTGCCAAGAAAGGGCCGCCCACCAAAACTCATGGACCAGGCAAGGAGGGCATTAATCAGAGGCAACAAAGAGACCAAAGATTGGAGGATCTGTCCATAGGACCACTTTAAGCTGTACACTCCACAGAGCTGGCCTTTACGGAAGAGTAGCCAGAAAAAAGCCATTGCTTAAAGAAAAAAAATAAGCAAACACGCTTGGTGTTCGCCAAAAGGCATGTGGGAGACTCCCCAAACATATGGAAGAAGGTATTCTGGTCAGATGAGACTAAAATTGAGCTTTTTGGCCATCAAGGAAAACGCTATGTCTGGGTGCAAACCCAACACCTCTCATCACCCCGAGAACACCATCCCCACAGTGAAGCATGGTGGTGGCAGCATCATGCTGTGGGGAGAGACTGGGAAACTGGTCAAAATTTAAGGAATGATGGATGGCGCTAAATACAGGGAAATTCTTGTCTTCCAGAGATTTGAGACTTGTCTTCCAGAGGTTCACCTTCCAGCAGGACAATGACCCTAAGCATACTGCTAAAGCAACACGTGAGTGGTTTAAGGGGAAATATTGAAATGTCTTGGAATGGCTTAGTCAAAGCCCAGACCTCAATCCAATTGAGAATCTGTGGTATGACTGAATGATTGCTGTACACCAGCGGAACCCATCCAACTTGAAGGGGCTGGAGCAGTTTTGCCTTGAAGAATGGGCAAAAATCCCAGTGGCTAGATGTGCCAAGCTTATAGAGACATACCCCAAGAGACTTGCAGCTGTAATTGATGCAAAAGGTGGCTCTACAAAGTATTGACTTTGGAATGGTGAATAGTTATGCATGCTCAAGTTTCCAGTTTTTTTTTGTCTTATTTATTGTTTGTTTCACAATAGAGAATATTTTGCATCTTCAAGGTGGTAGGCATGTTCTGTAAATCAAATGATACAAACCCCCCCAAAATCCATTTTAATTCCAGGTTGTAAGGCAACTAAATATGAAAAATGCCAAGAGGGTGAATACTTTCGCAAGCCACTGTAGATAGTGTGGTCTACAGCTTATCATGAGGTACTCTACCTCAGGCGAGCAATACCTCGAGACTTCTTTAATATTAGACATCGCGCACCAGCAGTTATTGACAAAGTAAGCATTTCACTGTAATGTCTACACCTGTTGTATTCGGCACATGTGGCAAATAAAATTTTATTTGATTTGAAATATTTCTAAAACTAAAAGCTTTGTATTTGGGACAAATCATTCACTAAACCCTAAACCTCAACTAAATATTGTAATAAATAATGTGGAAATTGAGCAAGTTGAGGTGACTAAACTGCTTGGAGTAACCCTGAAACTGTCATGGTCAAAACATATTGATACAACAGTAGCTCAGATGGGGAGAAGTCCATAATAAAGTGCTGCTCTACCTTCTTAAGAGCACTAAAAACAAGGCAGGTCCTACATGTCCTAGTTTTGTCGCACCTGGACAACTGTTCAGTCGTGTGGTCAGGTGCAGTTGGCTCAGAACAGGGAAGCACGGCTGGCCCTTGGATGTACACAGAGAGCTAACATTAATAATATGCATGTCTATCTTTCCTGGCTCAAACTGGAGGAGAGATTGACTTCATCAAATCAAATCAAATTAAATTGTATTTGTCACATGCACCGAATACAACAGGTGTAGACCTTACAGTGAAATGCTTACTTACAAGCCCTTAACCAACAATGCAGTTTTAAGAATAATACGTGTTAAGAAAGTATTTACTAAAATAAACTAAAGTTTAAAAAAATTGATAAGTAAAAAATATAAAATAATTAAAGAGCAACAATAAAATAACAGTAGTGAGGGTATATACAGGGGGTACCGGTACAGAGTCAATGTGCGGGGGCACAGGTTAGTCGAGGTAATTGAGGTAATATGTACATGTAGGTAAAGGTAAAGTGACTACGCATAGATAGTAAACAGAAAGTAGCAGCAGCGTAAAATAGGTGGTGACAATGCAAATAGTCCGGGTAGCCATTCGTTTAGCTGTTCAGGAGTCTTATGGCAGAAGCTGTTAAGAAGCCTTTTGGACCTAGACTTGGCGCTCCGGTACCGCTTGCCGTGCAGTAGCAGAGAAAACAGTCTATGACTAGGGTGGCTGGAGTCTTTGGCAATTTTTAGGGCCTTCCTCTGACACTGCCTGGTATAGAGGTCCTGGACGGCAGGAAGCTTGGCCCCAGTGATAATATAATATGCCATTTCGCAGACGCTTTTATCCAAAGCGACTTACAGTCATGCATGCATATTTTTTTTTGTGTATGGGTGGTCCCGGGGATCGAACCCACTACCTTGGCGTTACAAGCGCCGTGCTCTACCAGCTGAGCTACAGAGGACCCCAGCATTTGTGAGAGGTATTGACATGTTGAATGAACCGAGCTGTCTGTTTGAACTACTGCCGCACAGCTCAGACACCCATGCATACCCCACAAGACATGCCACAAGAGGTCCCTTCACAGTCCCCAAATCCAGAACAGACTATAGGAGGCGCACAGTGCTACATAGAACCATGACTACATGGAACTCTATTCCACATCAAGTAACTTATGCAAGCAGTAAAATTAGATTTAAAAAAACAGATACAAATACACCTTATGGAACAGCAGGGACTGTGAAGCAACACAACCATAGGCACAGATACATGCATACACACACGTACACATGGATTTTGTATTGTAGATATGTGGTAGTGGTAGTGGTGGAGTAGGGTCCTGAGGGCACACAGTGTGTTGTGAAATCTGTGAATGTATTGTAATGTTTTTACATTGTATAACTGCCTTAATTTTGCAGGACCCCAGGAAAAGTAGCTGCTCGGCACTGATCGATCTACACACATCAGCGAGTGATACCACTGTGCTGTGACAATGCATCTTGATATGGCCTATAATGGAACATAGTGACTACTGTCAAACACATTTTGAATTCTACTGTAACTGTAGAACTGTAGCCTATTCTGTGCTTAACTTTCAGAAACATTAACAGATCCTTCATCGCCTCCAGGGCTTCCCCAGACCGACCTCCCGCTGGGTTTCTGGTAGACCCTCTGCCCGGCACTTTATGCACTGTGATGAGTTCTGTTCCCACTTTCTCCCACAGGCCTGGCACCCCAGGCTTTTGCTTCTCATCAGGGTGTTGTAGGAGGAAGTAGTGTAGGACCTTGAGAGCTTCTGGATAGGGCTGAGTGACTGGACTGTTTGAATGGTCCTGTGAATGAGCGAGAGTGTGGGGTAAATCAGTAATCAAGCAATATCAGACTTTCTCTGTATCATTGATCATCAGCCCCCCTAAAAGGTGGTAGGTATACATTCAGAAAAGTAGGCCAATTGTCATAGCAATTCATGTAGTATCCTCACCATTATTACATTTAAGTAATTTAGCAATTGCTCTTATCCAGAGCGACATACAGTTAGTGAGTGCACACATTTTCATACTGGCCCCCTGTGGGGAAACGAACCCACAACCCTGGTATTGCAAGCGCCATGCTCTACCAACTGAGCTACAAGGGATACCCCAAAAGACATGTACTTATGGGGGTTATTTGTGAGAATTAAATCTAATGAGGATCTATCTAGATTTTTCACATTTAACCGGGTGGGTTTTATGATTAGCTGGGTTGGATTAAGATCAAGACAAATGTTCTTAAAGTTATCTGAGATAGGTGTCAGCCAGTCCAGGTTAAAGTCACCTAAGACCAACAGTTCAGATGATAGAAAAGGTTTTAAATGCTCAGCTATGATACTAATCGCATCAACTAAAGCAGCAGGAGGCCTATACACTCCAGCAACAAATACATACACGTTTTGGCTCATGGTCACATCTAAAACCAGGATTTCAAATTTCTGGGGTATAGTAATATTAAGAGCACATGATGCCACAAAAGTGGATTTCACATACATCACCCCCCTCCACCTTTTCTCTGCCTATCACATCTAAAAATGTTGTAATTAGCAATGTCAATGTCCTTATCCATGATTGAATAATTTAACCAAGTCTCTGAGAAAACAAGAATGTCTGTGTTCGTGTAATGCATCCAGATATCGATAAAGTCCATCTTATAAACTTGATCATTAAGTAAGTCAGGAGATTTCATAGGAATAGAAATTAAGTTACCTTCTAAAGAGCTTTTTGGCTCCCCCCTCAGGATAATCAGTCCCTCAGATGGTGTCTAAAAACTCAAACAACTACTTTAACACACTTCTATCAATAAGGTAACCTTAAAAATAAAAACCAAGTATAGTAAAAATCTAAATGCATTTTAAGCTAAAAAGCTACGGCAAAAAAATCTTCCAGCAGTCGACAGGTTCTGTTAGCAAGCTCAAAGAGAGTTCTCTCGTCTCCAAAACCATGCCTCCTTTATACCCTCAATTTTTCTTTCTGCTAACTCATTGAGGCTAACATCTACCCCAATGACGCATCCAGTGGTTAACACCTAATGAGGCCATCGTTCAAAAATGCTTTTTCAGCCCCCCATAACTCCCACCTTTTTTCTCACCTAAGCAGGATGTCCGCGTCAACCCCTTGACTGCTCTAACCTAGGGATTTCCAAATCCAACTAACTCCCCTTAACATACTTAATTATCTTCAACTTTTAAAACAGTAATTTTTCTACATTAACCTTCCTTACTCCACTCAATTCTAATCTTACTCCAACCAAACTTATTACCCCCATTACATCTTAAATATCTACCAACTTAAACATTTCATCATTATAACATTTCATTATCAACCTCCTATATCTTCCAGTGTATATTTCCCACTGTTTCCAACCTTTAACATATTTAACCTTTAATCATTATTTTAATAAATTCCCAATTAATTTTTCTTCTTCTTCTTCTTTTCTTTAATCAATTCCCTCTCAACGTTCATTCTTCTTTATTCTCCGTTTCTGTGTGAAAGTGAAACTTCTTCATGAGTGTGTGGGTGGGCATAAGCAAGTGTGTCTCTAAAATGTCACAGAGAACTTGTCAGTGTGACTTGTTAAGCAAATGTGTTTACTCCTGGACTTATTTAGGATTGCTATAACAAAGGGGCTGAATACTTATTAACTCAAGACATTTCAGCTTTTCATTTTTAATACATTTGTAAACATTTTGAAAAACATTATTATGCCTTTTCTACATCTGCCTTTCAGTAAGCAGGAAAGGTTTGTGGATTATACCCACACCAATAAAAAGGCTGATTTTAACTTACTGTATTGGCTGATGTAACTGGATGAAGTTCATGATTATCTGGTCAGATGCCATACTGTGTCCTTCTCCTGCAGGCACCTATCAGTAACAATTATTAGCCTACTCAGTCAATAAGCACCAGTCAAAGAGAAGATCTAGCTAAGTTAGCTACAGAAAGTAATGTAGAAATCTCACTTTTCTGAAGCAGGTACCTCTGGCCAGGCCACTTCAACTTGTAGCAGGTTAAGCTAGCATGAGGGACTAACTTACTTCCACTAGCCAGACTGCTAGCTAGACAGTTAACCAGCTTGCTAGCTAGTCAGCAGTAACCTTAGCCGGCTAATGCTAGCTAGCCACGTAGTGCAATCAAACTTTGTTCAGTTGTTGTTGAGTTCATTCTATTGGCATGCTAACTTCATGATAAGTTAAGCATTTTAGCTAACATTACTATTTTTATCTTCCTGTCACATAAATGTCTAATAATTTCTCTGTGCTGCCGACATTGCAGCTCAACCCGGACTCTAAACACACCAGCTATACACCGTGAATATTATATTAAGGGGCATGTACTTAAAGGTATGAACAAATTTGACACATTTTGTCATTATCTGTTTTCTGTGACTCGATGCCCAATTTGGAAACAATAAACGAGCAAACGAGTTGATATCCAATTTTCATTTTGGTGTTCAACTAGAAAAAATATAAAACTATTAATTTCCTTGTTTGACCTTGATGAGATTAATAAAATAGGAATTACCCTTAAACACACGGACCGAATTGCCATATTAGGCATAACTCAATTTCTACCTTTTAAAATATTAATTGTTTTCAGTAATTGTTTTCAGTATCCTAATTTTGTTTTGTTTCAGTGCATGCATTTAACAAGCTTTGGACGAAGGACTTCCACAGGGAACATCTCCAAAGTTCACTCAAAAAGGAAATAGTTCGGAACTGGGTTTGATTTAGTTTTTGTTGTTTTAATTATTAAAATGTTGTTAATTATCTTTTCAACTTCCATTGGTTAATCTATTGCTCAGTTATCACTTGGCTCATGTAAATAATGATGTAGTTGTCCCTTTAAACATCCTAAGGTCAACGTCCTCATAGTGTTCCCATTTCTCTCATGTAAATGTTGTAGCTACATAAAAATATTAAACAATTTATTTGGGAAATATCCAGTATTTTTTCTCCATTACCATGCTGATGATTTCAAGTTGTATTGGATTACTTTTTTTATCTGTTAAAGACATTGAATACATGTTGTTTAGAATATTTACTACATTTAGTATATTTAATTTTTTTCTCTGTGTAGTGAGTTAATTTTAAGTTTTGTGACTTGGTTTATGTTCAAACATTTCAATGTTTAACACACAGTAACCAAAAACCTGGTCTAATGTGCATATTCATACTGAGTTTGCAGCAAACAGAATGTTCCGCAAATTTACCGCAACAGTTTGCAACAAAACTAATTTGCATGTGAAAATATGAGCTTGCCACACATTTGTGGCAAATTGGCCAAAGTTTTGCGACAACTGTTTGCCAGAAGACTGTTTTTACGGTAAGGGTAATGAACCTCCACTTAGACATGAAAGGAGGAGAACAATATAAATGGGGTGGAGATGATCTTTCAACCTTTATTTGCACAAATTTCAACAAAGCCTTACATGAAAACACCCGTCATTTTATCTGTTGTATACTTCAAGAACATGGGGTATCCTCCCCTAGTTAGCATGGTTGGGGTCGATTCAGAATTTAGTTGCAAATTGCTCTTGAATTTCAATTAAACTCTTGAATTTGAATTGCACACGCCTTACAGGAAGCAGAATTTGAATTGAATTTGAATCGAAGGTCTAATTTAATTAAAATGTGTAATTTAGTCTACACTTCACTATACAAAAGTTTATTTTCACATTGCGTATAGATGGTTACCAATACTCTGAAAATATTCAGACCCCTTGACTTTTTCCACTTTGTTACGTTACGAATAGTTTTTTTCCCTCATCAATCTACACACAATACCCCATAATGACAACGCAAAAACAGAAATGTTTGCAAATGTATTACAAATAAAAAACTGAAATATCACATTTACATAAGTATTCAGACCCTTTACTCAGTACTTTGTTGAAGCACCTTTGGCAGCGATTACAGCATCGAGTCTTCTTGGGTATGACGCTACAAGCTTGGCACACCTGTTTTTGGGGATTTTCTCCCATTGTTCTCTGCAGATCCTCTCAAGCTCTGTCAGAATGGATGGAGAGTGTTGCTGCACAGCTATTTTCAGGTCTCTCCAGAGATGTTCGATCGGGTTCAAGTCCGGGCTCTGGCTGGGCCACTCAAGGACATTCAGAGACTTGTCCCGAAGCCATCCCTGCGTTGTCTTGGCTGTGTGCTTTGGGTCGTTGTCCTGTTGGAAGGTGAACCTTCGCCCCAGTCTGAGGTCCTTAGCGCTCTGGAGCAGGTTTTCATCAAGGATCTCTCTGTACTTTGCTCCGTTCATCTTTTCCTCGATCCGGACTAGTCTCCCAGTCCCTGCCACTCAAACCCCCCAGAGCATGATGCTGCCACCACCATGCTTCACTGTAGGAACGGTGGGCTGTCATGTGCCTTTTACTGAGGAGTGGCTTCCATCTGGCCACTCTACCATAAAGACCTGATTGGTGGAGTGCTGCAGAAATGGGAGAGCCTTCCAGAAGGACAACCATCTCCACAGAGGAACTCTGCAGCTCTGTCAGAGTGACCATCGTGTTCTTGGTCACCTCCCTGACCAAGGCCCTTCTCTCCCGATTGCTCAGTTTGGCCGGGCGGCCAGCTCTAGGAAGAGTCTTTGTGGTTCCAAACTTTTTCCATTTAAGAATGATGGAGGCTGTCGTATCGGATGAATGGTGGCCATTATTGCTGTCAACAAAGAGTCCGTTTTATGCTGCATCGTGTTAGAGGCTTTTATTAAAATCACGAGGTTACAGCATAAATGACAGGTGACATGACACCCGGAGAACGGCTCCCCGATTGCCATGGCCGTTCTGACGTCTTCCTCGCCTAACCCCCTATTTATAAACAATGAAACTCCCTCCTCTGGCCAATCACCAGTTTACAACACACTTCCTGTCTATTATATGTGACATTATACTAAACATTGCCTTTTGATACTAACATAACCAACATTCCATTTCTTCATGAAAAACATTTAACAAAGGCATAATCTTCAGATACTATATTCCCCCCTTCGAGACGAACTAAACGTCTCGAAAACAACCAGAATAGGATTATGACTAGTAACCATTTATCTTATTGAGTATCTTTAACATTAAACCAAAAACATTCTTCTCTAGAGTGTAAATACCTTTCTATGCAATAACTGTTTATGAAGTGGGAATACATTACTATGACATATGAAGTGTGAATACATTACTATGACATATGAAGTGTGAATACATTACTATGACATATGAAGTGTGAATACATTACTATGGAGTGTAAGAGCGAAAAACTGTCCGGCAGCCATCTTTTCAGATATCCATCCATCAATCAAGACAGTAAAATTCTCTCACGGTCCCTCTGCCCCAGGCAACCACCATTCGGTACTCCAGATAACCTCATAACTCATGTAAATGCATTTGAAAGTATGATGCAACTAAATACACATGTAAGCCCCTGCAAACAAAATCCTATCCAATAACATCCATTGTACGGCTGGTCAACCCATCGGATCGTACAATGAATCTCTCCCTTCCTAGCCTCTCTGTCCCTAAACATTCACGAAATAAACACAAACATCTAAGATCCTCACATGTATTCAATAACATCAAATATCCTTCTACAAAAATTAATCCCTAAGAATATGACACAATTATGTATTACACCTGTCAATATTTCATTGCAAACACTGGAATGTAGTCCACTACACTTCATCTCCCTGTAGTGTCCTCTTCCAATGGATTGTTGATGATGGAATCGGCCACACCCTCCTTGTTTCATCTCCTCCAGTCATATTGTCCCTTCATATTGTCTTTGTTTGAGTATTTCAATCTCCACATGTTCTCCCAAATGCTTCTGGAATAAAAAGAAAAGAAACGACCAAACAGTATCTTTTGCAAAACAACCCTTTCAAATTAAACATCAATATCCACTAGGAATATAACAATGATATATAAATTATGCATGAATCACATAAACCTATTTCCCCCCTTTGATTCATAAATCATACCAACATCACCCCAATATTGAAAAATAATAATAATTTTGAAAAATCATCCAATAATCAAAAATGATATTTATCCATTCAGTTCCACTGGTCCATCTTTATCCAGATCAGGAACAGTCAACACCGGCATCTGAGTGTTGTCTCCAGGAATCACTCTCCAACCTATCTCAATATCAAAGCTTTCTCAAAGGTCAGTAACAAATTACAAACATCACACAGTGTTATCAAAGCTGAAACTAAAATCTGACCCATCACTGCCCCTACTGGCCTAACTGATCTTGCAACCAAGTCTTCCAAATGCATCCCTTATTTAACCCCAGTGATATTATCTGAAAGTATAACTAATATTTATCACTATGATCTTCCCAAATGTTACACCATACCATGAATAAAGTCCCCCCTTCTCCCTTAGAATTATCCTTCAATGATAGGCTTGAAGACTATGACATGTCCCTTTTCATCCTATTTTGAACTCTAGTTTCAAATTGATCTGTGTTCGGTGCTACTCCTCTTTTAATAGTAAAAGCCTCATATGGAAGCTTCAACGTTGACATGTAACAAAATCCTTTCCATCCATAATGTAAGAATATATATTTTATCATTATCCAAAGTCATCATATAATCATCACAATCTGATATTCCCATAAACATACCCTTTACCTCATATGTTTTATTAGAACAAAAACAACTTTTAGCCCTCAATGTTTCACCTGAATACTTCAGGGTTCCGTTGTTACCTAATTTTCCTTTCCCATTTAACAATTCCCATAGGGTAATTCATTTAACCAAGAGCAATTAAACCTAGGCTTAAACCACTGTTCTGACAACGACATTATTTTATCTGTCAATGACTGTTGCCAATACCACAGTCATGACAAAGCATAAGACTGACCCATACCTGATAGAGGCCGCGCGACCGTCTAACATGTTTGGTGCTGGAATTCTCAACAGACATGGACCCTCAAGATTCCTCACTGACCTTACAGAATGAGTTAATCTATCTCTAATTTCCACAACAGAAGAACGAGCGGTACTGATCAGATACCCCTCCTTGTCTGTCATCAAAATCAAAGATCTCATCCTGTCCTCCATGATGAATCTATATTCTCTCTACTACTATCTGTTCTCCTATTTTAACCCCATTCGTACTATCATTGACAGCACTCTCCATCCGTAACATAACCCATGAGTCTAAAATTCCCCATTTAATTTCAGAAAAGTTGTTGTCGATGTCATACTCCCTCCTTTGCTATTGCCATCGTATCACTAATCCCTTCCAAAGTTACCATTAAAGTAGTTGACTTAATTGCTGTATCAACCCTAATTACTTCTAGTGCAACAGTTCCCATTATCCTCTGTGTATTATCTACTGTTGGAGTGACTACTGTAATCTACTCCTCCTGAACTCCTTCGGTGACTGCGGAAGCTTCAACAGCTTTCAAATCTTCCATTATAGGCATCACTTTACGAATTACATAGCCCTTTAACCCATAATTCTTAACCGGAACACCTTCTAATGCTTGCACTAGATAAGTATACATATATTCTCCCTGACCTTTCTCTGTAACATTACGCAACATAAGTGAACAATCACTCCTAACCCTCTTCCAAACTATACCTCCTTTGACTAGGTGCAACAGCTTCTACTCCTGGTCCTGATAACAATACTTATTCTCCATAATTATCTCTCCATATGGGAGGAACGTCCCCATCCTAACCCTAATAAGTATTCTTTCCCCTAAAATTGGTGCTGTATTGGTTCCCTTATAACCAAATGCGATATATTTATGGCTTTAATACCTATCAATGTTGAAAGAGTTAAATTGCTTCTCACTGTTGTTATAATAGACTGAAGTGTTAATGTCCTTATTGTTGCTCCTAGTTTTCCCCAAAGAAAAAAGTTGTCTTTGCTTGTACTTCCATCTATCACCACTAGTGTCACTTTTTCCCCAAATCTCAGTCCTTTCTCTAATTCCTGACTTTCAAACTTTTGATTACCCAAATACACCTATAATTACCTTGATCTTCCTGCTGGAAACTGTAAATATAGATACTCAATCACCCTCAATCTTCTCTTATCATTCAGCAACACATACTTTCTCAATGCATCTGCTCCTAACCGATCTAAACTCCTACCATATCTTCCCACTAAACTTTAAAATGTCCTTCCTCACTGTTCTCTCTCTGTCTTACTACTAACTTTGAAACTTAGCTTACTGTCTCAGAGTTCCTTCAACCCTAATCTACTCCTAACTTATTTTAATCTAATATTTTCTCTCATAACATTTACAACTTTTCCCCCTGATTTTCCACAAAATCCCTTACCACCAAATGTTTAGAATATGTGATTGGGAAAGTTCCCCACCTGCTTCTGACTCATTACACACAGACTTGGCAAAACGACTAAACACCTTTTAGCCTAGCCTGAAATCCCTTAGTGTAAGAATGTAACCCAGAATAATAGTCACCCCTTTTAACTTTATTTTTCCAGACAGATTGTCTAATAGACAGAACAATAGATTATCATCCTTCCTATGATATTATCTTTTTAAGCAAATGATTCCCAGATTCCCAAAAACCCAGTCGTCTAGTGTACATCTTATTGTACAATTCAATTTAAACAATGCATCTCTTCCCAACACTGCCATAACAGTTTCTTCTAATATTAGTATGTCTATTTTGATTTCTCTTTGATTTTTATAGCAGAGCTCCATTGATTCCCTAACTTCAATTGTTAGCTATTTTCTCTAATCGATTCCCTCAGCAATGCACCCCCCTTCCGGATCTTCTAGACACTAACAGGTGATCTTCACTTGCTCCTTCATCTTCCTCTGTTGTTTTCTCCCGACTCATTTTCATCACAGGTAAAGTACCAATCTGTCCACAATTATAACAGTCTTCTGAAAGTTGCTGAAAGTGTAGCTGAAATCTTCCTCCTTCTTTTTCTTCTTTGTTCTTCTCCAATTCTTGGGATCCTCTCAGCAGTTTCTCCTCTTCTGTATCTTCAGCGTCTCGAGCTGTTCCTCTAGCTCTCTTACCTCTCCCAAAGTCGTCGCTTCCTCCAGGCCTGATACGCCTCGGTCTATATCTCCTATTTCTTCTTTGCCAGTCATTGTAGGATAAAATCCTCTTGAACATAAAGCACCCTTAATCTCCAAATCTTCATCGCTTTCTTCATCAGAACTCGAATCTCTTGTCTCCTTCTTCGTTCAACTTTCATCAGAGATCAAATCTCGTGTATCCTTCTTCGTTTCTCTCTTGCCAACTTCCTTCTGATCACAGAGTCATATCCACCCATAACCTCTTCATCATCATCCTCATCTTCTTCAACCTCACTCTTCTCTTCCATACATCACATTTTCTTTCTTCTGGAGTTCTGGATTCATCTTCATCGTCGTTTCTGCTTGTCCTCTATCTATTATTCGTCTTCATCTCTGATGTAACAATCACCCTCCTAGATGATCACTGAAAGCTTCCTTCTCATAAGGTGGGTGTCTTTTTGCTGAATCCATATGTGAGAAAGGTGTACTAACATCTGCCATTAGTTTCTCCTAACACTACTTTAGTTAAAGAATGACTATTTTAATCAATTTTCCCCTATATCAAGCCTTTTATATTCCCTTATTGTGAACTATCTTATTTTAGACTGTATAGCCTAAGGCTTCCCCCCTTAAATTATTAATATAACCCTAACAACCCCAATTAAAAATCCTGAATAATTAAAACCAATTTTTATTCCTATATCCTGTCACCAACTTATCCATTAGTGTTGGCTATCTTACCACAACCCATCAACTGCAAGTAAATGCAAGTTAGTCATCTTCAGACTAAAATACCCATAAACAAAGCCTCTAACCCTATCATTACTCCAATTCCCATAAACCCCTTGCTCTATCAGCACCTAATTATCTTAAATTTACAGAACAATCCTCAATCCATCCTTGATTCCCAACACATCTGTAATCAAACCCCAGTGATACACAGAGCTTCCAAAATGCAATTTTTAATGAAATAGTATTTGCCAAGCCTATGTAAAATTGTCATAACATCACATATCTTGTAACAGTCTCAAAACCTTATTTTTTGACTTGATCCTCTGCCGCGTCACGTGATCACTTCCTGTATCTCCTCGCTCCCCCTCTCTCCTGTCTCTCATGACAAGGGACAAAGACACAGAAACAGCTTTTAGTAGTTAATGCCATCACTGAGTATTTCCAACCATTCAATATTCATTCGTTCTACATTATTCACTCTAAGACTAAACTCAGAACTAAATAGATCGCTCAAAAACATTATTTTATTTTAATCCGTTATTTAATTATTTAATTCAATTTATTATAATCCGCTACCATATATCTCATTTATAAATTCAATAGGTTACAAAACAAGTTTCATCTTTAACCAATCGCAGTTTAAACTAGAATAATCGTGTTAAAATTTTCCTCTGTCTGTCTATTTTCTCCGTCTCCCTGCAGCCCCCAGATGGGACCTATGACCTCAACCAACCATTTTGTTTTGTAGGCTCAGCGCGACCTCATGTCGTAGTTTTAGCCCCGTAAAATCAACACGTGTCCTAATCTCGTGTCATAAACTCCCCCTTTCTGTAGTGTAGTATCGCAAAATTAAACGCATGCGCACAGCCATTCAAAAATCCCTTTTCACCGTGGAAGGAAGATTCTCTACTCTCTCTCCCCAAACAGACAGAATAACAGTCCAGCTGTAATTCCCATTTCCCCCTTTATAGTCAAACAACATTTAACAGCGCTCACAAAACATATAACCTGACTTACACACAGAGACAAATTTAAGAGACTTTAATCCATCGCAATGGAATCTCTAAGGATATCCGTTAGCATGTAGCACGCAACACAATTAGCATTTAGCATTAGCATTTAGCATTAGCCTGAGGTACACTGTGACACAACACACACTTAGCATTTAGCCTTAGCATTTAGCCACGATGTACCACGTGGCCTGAACCATATAATCAAGCATTTCAAATTAGCCTTAAGCTAACTGCGGCCTACTACGCAAATAAATATCCTGCACCGTGGCCAAATCATTGTCCATTATTATCAATATCTCCGCCTAACTTTATGCTGCCGTAAGTTCTGAATAATCATAGAGAGGTTACCCCATGCATTATAGTTCGTCAACCATACGATGAGTATATAACATGCATATAATCCGTCCAGCTTATAATTCCCAGAATTAACCTTACAACACCGAACAGCGTTGCAAGGATTTTATGGCCCATTCCTAAAGAATCGCCTCGCTTCGAGGTCTTTACCAGATTCACGGTGCCCTAAAGAATGCGCATATCGGCCTTCTCTAAATCCTCATTGTCACCCGTTACCAATGAAATCTATCTTAATGCTCTAAATTATCATTGTCACCCGTTACCAATGAAATAACATTTTAGCAGACTCCAGTCGACCGCAATAACGCCACCGAGGCAAGGTCATATGGAACATCTCTCCAGTGTACACAAGTCATATCCAATCTAACAAACTCCGAAGCGGTAAGAAAACACTCACAATTTTTTTGGCCCTGCTTCAGAGCGAGTTAGCCTGGCGGTTGACTGAAACAAGGAAGAGACGCAAACCCAGCCCCACGTTGGGCGCCATTATGTCGTATCGGATGAATGGTGGCCATTATTGCTGTCAACAAAGAGTCCGTTTTATGCTGCATCGTGTTAGAGGCTTTTATTAAAATCACGAGGTTACAGTATAAATGACAGGTGACATGACACCCGGAGAACGGCTCCCCGATTGCCATGGCCGTTCTGACGTCTTCCTCGCCTAACCCCCTATTTATAAACAATGAAACTCCCTCCTCTGGCCAATCACCAGTTTACAACACACTTCCTGTCTATTATATGTGACATTATACTAAACATTGCCTTTTGATACTAACATAACCAACATTCCATTTCTTCATGAAAAACATTTAACAAAGGCATAATCTTCAGATACTATAAGGCCACTGTGTTCTTGGGGACCTTCAATGCTGCAGAAATGTTTTGGTACCTTCCCCAGATCTGTGCTTCGACACAATCCTGTCTCCGAGCTCTACGGATAATTCCTTTGACCTCATGGCTTGGTTTTTGTTCTGACATGCACTGTCAACTGTGAGACCTTATATAGACCTTATATGTGCCTTTCCAAATCATGTCCAATCAATTTAATTTGCCACAGGTAGACTCCAATCAAGTTGTAGAAACATCTCAAGGATGATCAATGGAAACAGGATGCACCTGAGCTCAATTTTTCGAGTCTCATAGCAAAGGGTCTGAATACTTATGTATATAAGGTATTTTTGTGTTATCATTTTTTATACATTTCCAAAAATTATTACAAACCTGTTTTCGCTTCGTCATTATCGGGTATTGTGTGTAGATTGATTATTATTTATATATTTTTAAATCCATTTTAGAATAAGGTTGTAACGTAACAACATTTTGAAAATGTCAAGGGGTCTGCAAACTTTCCAAATGTTCTGTATATCATATGAAACATCACCCTGATCTTCAAAGTGAATGCTAAGGTTTTGAGGTTCTTCGGATTATATTTGTTGGCTGTCATTGTCCTTTATGAGAATTCCTCTGGAAGTGCTGATGAGGGTATTGTTTTAACCTACTTGAGAGGAGATTACAAATTAAATAGCTGATGACCTTTCCAATCTAAATTGTTAACCAACAGTCAATTGTTAACTCAAGGTTGTGGCTTTTGAGGGAATGGTTATTTGAAATAGTGAGGGAGTCCATGACCAAAGTAAAGTTGATCAAAGGAAAGAAAATGCTGGTGTTTGTTTAGCATACAATTAAATATATTAGGTATTATTAATTTAACAACACAGAGCATGTATCCATGTGTATAACATTTTAATGGAGTGTGTAGTATGTGTTCATGGGGCATAGAAAGAGAAACCTCACATTTATATAAGGCAGTTTATTTCAATATAAAACACAAGAGAGTCAGGAAATACCATAGCAGTTATACAGTTATTTAAAGCAAAATCATGTATAAAATAGACAAAAGCACTTGCAGCAAAATAACATGCATACTAAGATTGGGGAGAAAAAAGGGGTACTTTTTTTTTTACAGAAAATATGATTATACAGTACATTCGGAAAGTATTCAGACCCAAACCAGATGGGATGGCGTATCACTGCAGAATGCTGTGGTAGCCATGCTGGTTAAGTGTGCTTGAATTCTAAATAAATCACAGACAGTGTCACCAGCAAAACACCATCACACCTGCTCAATGCTTCACGGTGGAAACTACAGACAGGTGTGTGCCTTTCCAAATCATGTCCAATCAATTGAATTTGCCACAGGTAGACTCCAATCAAGTTTTAGAAACATCTCAAGGATGATCAATGGAAACAGGATGCACCTGAGCTCAATATCGAGTCTCATGGCAAAGGGTCTGAATCCTTATGTAAATAATGTATTTCTGTTTTTATTTTTAATACATTTGTACACAAAAAAATAATATTATGGGGTGTTGTGTGTAGATTGATGAGTAAACAAATAATGTAATCCATTTTAGAATAAGGCTGTAAAGTAACAAAATGTGGAAAAAGTGAAGGGGTCTGAATACTTTCAGAATGGACTGTATATACAATACAGTACCAGTCAAAAGTTTGGACACCTACTCATTCAAGGGTTTTTCTTAATTTTTTACTATTTTCTACATTGTAGAATAGTAGTGAAGACATCAAAACTATGAAATAACACACATGGAATCATCTAGTAACCAAAAAAAAAGTGTTAAACAAATCCAAATATATTTTATATTTGAGTTTCTTCAAAGTAGCCACCCTTTGCCTTGATGACAGCATTTTTTCACACTCTTGGCATTCTCTCAACCAGCTTCACCTGGAATGCATTTCAATTAACAGGTGTGCCTTCTTAAAAGTTAAGTTGTGGAATTACTTTCCTTCTTAATGGGTTTGAGCCAATCAGTTGCGTTGTGACAAGGTAGGGGTGGCATACAGAAGATAGCCCTATTTGTTAAAAGACCAAGTCCATATTATGGCAAGAACAGCTCAAATAAGCAAAGAGAAACGACAGTCAATCATTACTTTAAAACATGAAGGTCAGTCAATCCGGAAAATTTCAAGATCTTTGAAAGTTTCTTCAAGTGCAGTTGCAAAAATCATCAAGCGCTTTGATGAAACTGGCTCTGATGAGGACCGGCACAGGGCAGGAAGACCCAGAGTTACTTCTGCTGCAGAGGATAAGTTCATTAGTTACCAGCCTCAGAAATTGCAGCCCAAATAAATGCTTCAGAGTTCAAGTAACAGACACATCTCAACATCAACTATTCAGAGGAGACAGTGTGAATCAGGCCTTCATGGTCAAATTGCTGCAAAGAAACCACTACTAAAGGACACCAATAATAAGAAGAGACTTGCTTGGGCTAAGAAACACAAGCAAAGGACATTAGACCGGTGGAAATCTGTCCTTTGGAGATTTTTGGTTCCAACCGTCGTGTCTCTGTGAGACGCAGAGTAGGTGAACAGATGATCTCCGCATGTGTAGTTCCCACCGTGAAGCATTGAGGAGGAGGCGTGATGGTGTTTTGCTGGTGACACTGTCTGTGATTTATTTAGAATTCAAGGCACACTTAACCAGCATGGCTACCACAGCATTCTGCAGCGATACGCTTAGTGGGACTATCATTTGTTTTTCAACAGGACAATGACCCAATACCTCCAGGCTGTGTAAGGGCTATTTTACCCAGAAGGAGAGTGATGGAGTGCTGCATCAGATGACCTGGCCTCCACAATCACCCGACCTCTAACCAATTGAGATGGTTTGGGATGAGTCGGACGTCAGAGTGAAGGAAAAGCAGCCAACAAGTGCTCACATATGTGGGAACTCCTTCAAGACTGTTGGAAAAGCATTCCAGGTGAAGCTGGTTGAGAGAATGCCAAAAGCGTGCAAAGCTGTCATCAAGGCAAAGGGTGGCTACTTTGAAGAATCACAAATATAAAAATATTTGTGATTCTTTTTTGGTTACTACATGATTCCATATGTGTTATTTCATAGTTTGGATGTCTTCACTATTATTCCACAAGGTAGAAAATAGTAAAAATAAAGAAAAACCCTTTAATGAATAGGTGTGTCCAAACTTTTGACTGGTACTGTATTTACATACATACATACATACATACATACGTCATCATGTCTCAATAGCAAATAGGGTACTAATCTATTTGCAAAGCTTTGAGGAAAGGAACAAAAAAAAGTATTGTTGTACAAAATAAGGAGAGATTTCAACATTGACAATATTTTTGCATTAACCAAGTGTAATTAAGCTAAATAACACTGTTTCACTACTCCTTAAGCAACATATATAAAATCGATAGTCTAGCATAGAACTTTGAGCATGGTAGTCTTGTAGAGTAGGTATGAACCAAAGTAATGAAAGCAGTGCAATGGGTTCTGGAAGAGACTATTTGTCGTCACCCTCAAGTGTCTTTTTAACGCGTGGCACGAGGAACATCCTGCCATCGGAGGTCTGCTGGAGGGAGTAGTCACTGGGACAGTAGGGCTTCCCCTCCTCGTCTCTCAGCAGACTGAACACCTCCAGGTACAGACTCCCCAGCTGCTCCTTTAGCTCCTTCAGACTGCCGTCCATCTGGGCCCTCTCCCTGAGCAAGCGCTCCTTCTTGTCGCGCAGGGCGTCAAGCTCCCCCTCCAGGCCCGAGATGCTCTCCATCTTGCGCTTGCGGCAGTTCTGGGCTGCCACCTTGTTCTTGCCCCGTCGGCGGATGTCTCGGACCAGGACTAGCTGGGCCTCGTTAAGCTGGTGCTTGGACATAAGGTCATTGAAGTCGTCCACGGGCAGGTTGATAATGAGCTCCACAGCAAAGGGGATCCCCAGGGCCTTGGCCCGGTGTTCGTCTCTGGACAGACGGGACTGGCGGCCTGCAGAGCGCCTCCTCGGCTTATCTTTGGTGAAGGGGCGCAGTTTGTGGCCGTTGCCCTCTACGAGCTCACTTTTTGTGCAGGGTAGGCTGTTTGCCGGAAGATGTGATGATGGATCGTCGTTGTAAGTGGAGGACTGTTGTTCTTCTCCATGGAGAGACAGTGAGAACATCTCTCTGTACTCAGACTGGTTGCTGCCTGGGTTGCTGTCCATCTCCTCCAGGTCTGAGTCACTGTATGCCATAGCACCATCGTCCTGATGGGATTTCCTAGGCGAGCTGACATTGGGGCTTGTATCCATTGACAGACCGGAGTCAGAGTCAGGGAACTCTGTAGCAGTCTTGTGTCCATCGGTCAGGGAAAATTGGGGGACATGTATTTCTGACGGTTCCAGGGGTTTGTGTCTCACTTCCTCCAGTGGGTAGGCCTCATTGGAAGTACAGGGTAACATGGGGGAGCTTGGTTTTGTGTTTGAGGGGTCAGTGTAGAACAGCTCACAGAGGCTGTCTGTGGTGTAGGTTGCGTTGAGCTCTGGGGCTTTCAGAGTCATTTGGTTGAGGTTGTCAGGGGAACCATCCCATTGAAGCTGTTGATGAGTGGGACAGGTGGTGTAGTATCTACGTTTGTGACCAAGCCTGGGAGCTCAGGCAAGTAGAAGCTGTAGTTAGGGTCCTGCACCACTAGGTGCATGCTTGTGCTGGTATAGCCATTCTGATCCAGGATCTCTGATGCTTGCATATTTAGGCACTGCTGTTGAAAATAGAGGAAATCAAAGAATTAGAAAACAGTCAGTGACCTATGTACATTGTAGCATATTTTAGTATATTGAAAGGTGATACTGTTAATTTCATGTTTTCATTATCATAGTGAAAAACAAGACACTTGTATCTCTAGTGGGCAACCCTTATAAACAATGGGTAAAATAATTATCTAAAATTGGATAGCATTGCCATTCTAGTTCAAGACTATGTACAGTCATGGCTGAAAATTGATTTCTATTGATGTGGAAAATGTAGTCCTTATACTAATCAAAAAATCAAAAGTATTTCAGAATTTTTGTAGAATTAAGATACTTTATTACAAATAGACAAAAGCCGAGATGATTTGCAAAGCATCTCACGTCTACCTCTCAGCTCTCCGTTTATATCGTCATATTCACATACATCTTAGCATAAAGCCCCTCCCTCTTGGGTTCCCCCACCACCATCCTCAGTTTCCCCCTCTCTACCGCTCCGCCCACATCCTTAGTCTATGATAGCGGCTAAATTGGACTTTTATTCAGTTTAGAATCAATAGTAGTACAATCAATCAAGCCCTTGTCATGCAAAAATAATCATGTTCAGTTTAAACTCTCTTCAACCCCAGCTCACCCTGGCTTGACCTGAAGATTGATTGTTGGACATGACAGGTCCACACTCAATCTCTCAAACATAACCAAACCCAACTCCTCTCTCCCCTCCAGTCATGCTGTATTTACTCATGATTAGTCTGAACGCTGTTCAACTCTGACTCTGCTCTCAGGACTTTGTTTGAGGAGAGAGGCAAAAGGCAACAGTCTGGTTTCAGTCTCTGATAAGGTAGGACAGCCATGGATTAGGTAAGAGCGAGGAATTCGACCCGAGGTCTGATCCCCACTTAATACACACAAACCCAGCGAAAGGAACCAATCAAGTTCCTGCCCAGCAACAGAGAGCACCCATGCCCAATTCCGATTCCATGTTTGTCATGTGTGATTAACTTTGTTTATCCAATAGTTTACTGAAAAATCTTCATCATTATTTGGATCAATACTATCATGATGAATTAATTACATTTTATGTGTGTCAAATCACCAGTTGGCAACCCTTAATTTACACAAACAAACATTACAATAATTCACAGTGATAATTCTGTGATAATTATTCCGGTGTTCTGAGCAGTGCACATCACATAGATGAAAAATAAATCAATACATCTAAACACAATACCCCATAATGACAAAGCAAAAACAGGTTTTTAGATAACAAATAAAAAACTGAAATATTACATTTACATACACTACCAGTAAAAAGTTTGGACACACCTTCTCATTCAAGGGTTCTTCTTTATTTTTCCTATTTTTTACATTGCAAAATAATAGCGAAGACATCAAAACTATGAAACAACACATATGGAATCATGTAGTAAACAAAAAAGTGTTAAACAAATCAAAATATAATTTTATATTTGAGATTCTTCAAATAGCCACCCATTGCCTTGATGACAGCTTTGCACACTCGGGTGGTTGATGTCCTTGATGATATTTTTGGCCTTCCTGTGACATCGGGTGCTGTAGGTGTCTTGGAGGGTGGGTAGTTTGCCCCCGATAATGCGTTCGGCAGACCGCACCATCCTCTGGAGAGCCCTGCAGTTGCGGGCAGTGCAGTTGCCGTACCAGGCGGTGATACAGCCCAACAGGATGCTCTCAATTGTGCATCTGTAAAAGTTTGTGAGGGTTTTAGGTGCCAATACATTTTTTCAGCCTCCTGAGGTTGAAGAGGCTCTGTTGATCCTTCATCACCACACTGTCTGCGTGGGTGGACCATTTCAGTTAGTCAGTGATGTGTACGCCAAGGAACTTGAAGCTTTCCACCTTCACTGCGGTCCCGTCGATGTGGATAGAGGGGTGCACCCTCTGCTGTTTCCTTTAGTCCAAAACAAGATTCAACAACAGACATAAACTGAACAAGTTCCACAGACATGTGACTAACAGAAATGTAATAATGTGTCCCTGAACAAAGGGGGGGAGGGGGGGTCAAAAAGTAACAGTCGGTATGCAGTGCATCTCCTACTCATGGACTGCACCAGATTTGCCAGTTCTTGCTGTGAGATGTTACCCCACTCTTCCACCAAGGCACCTGCAAGTTCCCAGACATTTCTGGGGGGGGGAATGGCCCTAGCCCTCACCCTCCGATCCAACAGACGTACTCTATGGGATTGAGATCCGGGCTCTTCGCTGGCCATGGCAGAACACTGACATTCCTGTCTTACAGGAAATCACGCACAGAACGAGCATTATGGCTGGTGGCATTGTCATAATGGAGGGTCATGTCAGGATGAGCCTGCAGGAAGGATACCACGAGGGAGGAGGATGTCTTCCTTGTAACGCACAGCGTTGAGATTGCCTGCAATGACAACAAGCTCAGTCCGATGATGCTGTGACACACCACCCCAGACCATGAAAAAAAAATGTATGCACTCACTGTAAGTCGCTCTGGATAAGAGCGTCTGCTAAATGACTAAAATTTAAAAAAATTAATGACGGACCCTCCACCTCCAAATCGATCCCGCTCCAGAGTACAGGCCTCGGTGTAACGCTCATTTCTTCGATGGTAAATGCGACTCTGACCATCACCCCTTGTGAGACAAAACCGCGACTCGTCAGTGAAGAGCACTTTTTGCCAGTCCTGTCTGGTCCAGCGACGGTGGGTTTGTACCCATAGGCGACATTGTTGCCGGTGATGTCTGGTGAGGACCTGCCTTATAACAGGCCTACAAGCCCTCAGTCCAGCCTTTCTCAGCCTATTGCGGACAGTCTGAGCACTGATGGAGGGATTGTACGTTCCTGGTGTAACTCGGGAAGTTGTTGTTGCCATCCTGTACCTGTGTGTGATGTTCGGATGTACCAATCCTGTGCAGGGTTGTTACACATGGTCTGCCACTGTGAGGACGATTAGCTGTCTGTCCTGTCTCCCTGTAGCACTGTCTTACAGTACGGACATTGCAATTTATTGCCCTGGCCTCATCAGCAGTCCTCATGCCTCCTTGCAGCATGCCTAAGGCACGTTCACACAGATGAGCAGGGACCCTGGTCATCTTTCTTTTTTTGTTTTTCAGAGTCAGTAGAAAGGCCTCTTTAGTGTCCTAAGTTTTCATAACTGTGACCTTAATTTCCTACCATCTGTAAGCTGTTAGTGTCTTAACGACCGTTCCACAGGTGCAAGTTCATTAATTGTCTTCCACCAGAATGTTTTGATCCTCCAAAAAGGTAATTAACCTACTGTTGAGGATGGATGAATATAATTTATAGATCGTACCTAGTAAACTTACAGTGCCTTGCAAAAGTATTCATCCCCCTTGCCGTTTTTCCTATTTTGTTGCATTACAACCTGTAATTTAATTTAAAAAAAATTGGATTGAATGTATTGGACATACACAAAATAGTCCAAATTGGTGAAGTGAAATGAAAAATTTACTTCACATAATTCAAAAAAATAAATAACGGAAAAGTGGTGCGTACATATGTATCCAATTGAGAATATGTGGTATGACTGAAGGATTGCTGTACACCAGTGGAACCCATCCAACTTGAAGGAGCTAGAGCAGTTTTGCCTTGAAGAATGGGCAAAAATCCCAGTGGCCAGATGTGCCAAGCTTATAGAGACATACCCCAAGAGACTTGCAGCTGTAATTGCTGCAAAAGGTAGCTCAACAAAGTATTGACTTTGGGGGGGTGAATAGTTATGCACGCTCAAGTTGTTTTTTTGTCTTATTTCTTGTTTGTTTCACCCAAAAAATTATTTTGCATCTTCAAAGTGGTAGGCATGTTGTGTATATCAAATGATACAAACTCCCCCCCAAAAAACATTTTTAATTCCAGGTTGTAAGGCTACAAAATAGGAAAAATGCCAAGTGGGGTGAATACTTTCGCAAGCTACTGTATGCCTCTCCAGTTCAGTGCACTCTCGGGTAATTTTTTAAAGATTTGGGAATGGGATTCACTATGGCCTTATACCAAGTGGATGGCAGTATACTGTACTCTAAATAAATTCAGAGCAAACCATGTAGAACTTCAGTTAATTTAGGGGATTTTAAGACTTCACTAGGAACTTCATGAAATCTAAATGCTTTCTCATTTATTGCTGCGTCAATCGCCTTCTTAACTTCTGCCACGGACAGCTCCTCATTTAGGTATGGGTTACATACATAATAGGGTTCTGAGTATGACATTGTGTTTTCCAGTTTAGTGTACAGGGAACAATATACGCCACATATTCGTTACCTGAGAACAAACTTGCAAACCCCTTCTCCCACTCATACAGTACCTGCATAATATCGGAGTTCAGCCCCCGTGTTCGTCTCTGACTTTCATTGGAATTTTCTTATGTTGTTTTGGTCCTGACTTATTTGGTTCCAGAACTGTTGAGGATTTCTTGTCTGTATCTCCTAAAGGTGTATAATCTGTTTGAATAGGCAGAGTCTTTATCAAACACATGATGTTTTTTCTTAAATTCCTTTCTAAAATGTTATCTTGTATTCCTATCTTTACTGTAGAATTAAGTGCTCAGCCTTGCGCAATACAGATCATAGGTCCCTTACCACATCATTCCAATAAGGCTTGTTCGGGATTTAAGCTTTCCTGGACTTGGGGGTGTATTCTTTATTCACATTTCAGAATATATGATATCACAACATTTTTCATACCACACGTCTAAATCACATTGTCTCGACATCTTTGCAGAGTTTAGATGAGTTCTAACAAAGCTCTGCGTGCTATTTCACCACATAAAATTTGGCAAATGTATTTTCTTGTATGTGGGGTATGTATATTTGGTGTGATGCACAATAATACTTGTTTGAGAAAGTTAATAAGGTTAAGGTCATAAATAAAAGATAATTATCAGGAAGTCTACTTTTTTCCTCCAATTACCAGAGGATGGAGACAAAAACACCTGGCTGCTGCCAAACTCTTCCTCTTCAAATTTGTTCAAACAAAGGCGTGCTTGTGGTGTGTCCTCGCCCGCCCTGCTGCAGCAGCCGCTCAAACATTTTTTAGGTGTCCATTACCTGGCTGAACAGGGCTTGTTGTGGCCTTATGAATTCGTCCATTGTGTAGTACCTACAGTTGAAGTCGGAAGTTTACATACACTTAGGTTTGAGTCATTAAAACTCGTTTTCAACCACTCCACAAATGTCTTGTTAACATACTATAGTTTTGGCAAGTCGCTTAGGACATCTACTTTGTGCATGACACAAGTAATGTTTCCAACAATTGTTTACAGACAGATTATTTAACTTATAATTCACTGTATCACAATTCCAGTGGGTCAGAAGTTTACATACACTAAGTTGACTGTTGGAAAATTCCAGAAAATGATGTTATGGCTTTGAAGCTTCTGATAGGCTAATTGACATCATTTGAGTCAGTTGGAGGTGTACCTGTGGATGTATTTCAAGTCCTACCTTCAAAGTCAGTGCCTCTTTGCTTGACATCATTGGAAAATCAAAAGAAATAAGGCAAAACCTCAGAAAAAAATATTGTAGACCTCCACAAGTCTGGATCATCCTTGAGAGCAATTTCCAAACGCCTGAATGTACCACCTTCATCTATACAAACAATAGTACGCAAGTATAAACACGATGGGACCACGCAGCCATCATACCGCTCAGGAAGGAGACGCGTTCTTTCTCCTAGAAATGAACGTACTTTGGAGTGAAAATTGCAAATCAATCCCAGAACAAGGACCTTGTGAAGATGCTGGAGGAAACAGGTACAAACGTATCTACAGTGGGGGAAAAAAGTATTTAGTCAGCCACCAATTGTGCATGTTCTCCCACTTAAAAAGATGAGGCCTGATTTTTAATGAATTTATTTGCAAATTATGGTGGAAAATAAGTATTTGGTCAATAACTAAAGTTTCTCAATACTTTGTTATATACCCTTTGTTGGCAATGACACAGGTCAAACGTTTCCTGTAAGTCTTCACAAGGTTTTCACACACTGTTGCTGGTATTTTGGCCCATTCCTCCATGCAGATCTCCTCTAGAGCAGTGATGTTTTGGGGCTGTCCGCTGGGCAAGACAGACTTTCAACTCCCTCCAAAGATTGTCTATGGGGTTGAGATCTGGAGACTGGCTAGGCCACTCCAGGACCTTGAAATGCTTCTTACGAAGCCACTCCTTCGTTGCCCGGGCGGTGTGTTTGGGATCATTGTCATGCTGAAAGACCCAGCCACGTTTCATCTTCAATGCCCTTGCTGATGGAAGGAGGTTTTCACTCAAAATCTCACGATACATGGCCCCATTCATTCTTGCCTTTACCGGATCAGTCGTCCTGGTCCCTTTGCAGAAAAACAGCCCCAAAGCAGGATGTTTCCACCCCCATGCTTCACAGTAGGTATGGTGTTCTTTGGATGCAACTCAGCATTCTTTGTCCTCCAAACACGACGAGTTGAGTTTTTACCAAAAAGTTCTATTTTGGTTTCATCTGACCATATGACATTCTCCCAATCCTCTTCTGGATAATCCAAATGCACTCTAGCAAACTTCAGACGGGCCTGGACATGTACTGGCTTAAGCAGGGGGACACGTCTTGCACTGCAGGATTTGAGTCCCTGGCGGCGTAGTGTGTTATTGATGGTAGGCTTTGTTACTTTGGTCCCAGCTCTCTGCAGGTCATTCACTAGGTCCACCCGTGTGGTTCTGGGATTTTTGCTCACCGCTCTTGTGATCATTTTGACCCCACGGGGTGAGATCTTGCGTGGAGCCCCAGATCGAGGGAGATTATCAGTGGTCTTGTATGTCTTCCATTTCCTAATAATTGCTCCCACAGTTGATTTCTTCAAACCATGCTGCTTACCTATTGCAGATTCAGTCTTCCCAGCCTGGTGCAGGTCTACAATTTTGTTTCTGGTGTCCTTTGACAGCTCTTTGGTCTTGGCCATAGTGGAGTTTGGAGTGTGACTGTTTGAGGTTGTGGACAGGTGTCTTTTATACTGATAACAAGTTCAAACAGGTGCCATTAATACAGGTAACGAGTGGAGGACAGAGGAGCCTCTTAAAGAAGAAGTTACAGGTCTGTGAGAGCCAGAAATCTTGCTTGTTTGTAGGTGACCAAATACTTATTTTCCACCATTATTTGGAAATAAATTCATAAAAAATCCTACAATGTGATTTTCTGGATTTTCTTTTCTCATTTTGTCTGTCATAGTTGACGTGTACCTATGATGAAAATTACAGGCCTCTCTCATCTTTTTAAGTGGGAGAACTTGCACAATTGGTGGCTGAATAAATACTCCCCCCCAAATGTATAGCCACAGTAAAACAAGTCCTATACAGTGAGGGAAAAAAGTATTTGATCCCCTGCTTATTTTGTACGTTTGCCCACTGACAAAGACATGATCAGTCTATAATTTTCATGGTAGGTTTATTTAAACAGTGAGACAGAATAACAACAAAAAAATCCAGAAAAACACATGTCAAAAATGTTATGAATTGATTTGCATTTTAATGAGGGAAATCAGTATTTGACCCCTCTGCAAAACATGACTTAGTACTTGGTGGCAAAACCCTTGTTGACAATCACAGAGGTCAGACATTTCTTGTAGTTGGCCACCAGGTTTGCACACATCTCAGGAGGGATTTTGTCCCACTCCTCTTTGCAGATCTTCTCCAAGTCATTAAGGTTTTGAGCCTGAGGGCCACCAGGTTTGCACACATCTCAGGAGGGATTTTGTCCCACTCCTCTTTGCAGATCTTCTCCAAGTCATTAAGGTTTTGAGCCTGACATTTGGCAACTCGAACCTTCAGCTCCCTCCACAGATTTTCTATGGGATTAAGGTCTGGAGACTGGCTAGGCCACTCCAGGACCTTAATGTGCTTCTTCTTGAGCCACTCCTTTGTTGCCTTGGCTATGAGTTTTGGGTCATTGTCATGCAGGAATACCCATCCACGACCCATTTTCAATGCCCTGGCTGAGGGAAGGAGGTTCTCACCCAAGATTTGATGGTACATGGCCCGTCCATCGTCCCTTTGATGCGGTGAAGTTGTCATGTCCCCTTAGCAGAAAAACACCCCCAAAGCATAATGTTTCCACCTCCATGTTTGACGGTGGGGATGGTGTTCTTGGGGTCATAGGCAGCATTCCTCCTCCTCCAAACACGGCGAGTTGAGTTGATGCCAAAAACTTGATTTTGGTCTCATCTGACCACAACACTTTCACCCAGTTCTCCTCTGAATCATTCAGATGTTCATTGGCAAACTTCAGACTGGCCTGTATATGTGCTTTCTTGAGCAGGGGGACCTTGCGGGCGCTGCAGGATTTCAGTCCTTCACGGCGTAGTGTGTTACCAATTGTTTTCTTGGTGACTATGGTCCCAGCTGCCTTGAGATCATTGACAAGATCCTCCCGTGTAGTTCTGGGCTGATTCCTCACCGTTCTCATGATCATTGCAACTCCACGAGGTGAGATCTTGCATGGAGCCCCAGGCCGAGGGAGATTGACAGTTATTTTGTGTTTCTTCCATTTGCGAATAATCGCACCAACTGTTGTCACCTTCTCACCAAGCTGCTTGCCGATGGTCTTGTAGCCCATTCCAGCCTTGTGTAGGTCTAAAATCTTGTCCCTGACATTCTTGGAGCGCTCTTTGGTCTTGGCCATGGTGGAGAGTTTGGAATCTGATTGATTGCTTCTGTGGACAGGTGTCTTTTATACAGGTAACAAACTGAGATTAGGAGCACTCCCTTTAAGAGTGTGCTCCTAATCTCAGCTCGTTACCTGTATAAAAGACACCTGGGGAGCCAGAAATCTTTCTGATTGAGAGGGGGTCAAATACTTATTTCCCTCATTAAAATGCAAATCAATTTATAACATTTTTGACATGCGTTTTTCTGGATTTTTTGTTGTTGTTATTCTGTCTCTCACTGTTCAAATAAACCTAGCATTAAAATTTTTGACTGATCATGTTTTTGTCAGTGGGCAAACGTACAAAATCAGCAAGGGATCAAATACTTTTTTCCCTCACTGTATCAACATAACCTGAAAGGCCGCTCAGCAAGGAAGAAGCCACTGCTCCAAAACCGCCATAAAAAAGCCAGACTACAGTTTGCAACTGCACATGGGGACAAAGATCGTATTTTTTGGAGAAATGTCGTCTGGTCTGATGAAACAAAAATAGAACTGTTTGACCATAATGACCATCGTTATGTTTGGAGGAAAAAGGGGTACGCTTGCAAGCCGAAGAACACCATCCCAACTGTGAAGCACAGGGGTGGTAGCATCATGCTGTATGGGTGCTTTGCTACAGGAGGGACTGGTGCACTTCACAAAATAGATGGCATTATGAGGAAGGAAAATGATGTGGATATATTGAAGCAACATCTTAAGACATCAATCAGGAAGTTAAAGCTTGGTCGCAAATGGGTCTTCCAAATGGACAATGACCCCAGGCATACTTCCAAAGTTGTGGTAAAATGGCTTAAGGACAACAAAGTTAAGGTATTGGAGTGGCCATCACAAAGCCCTGACCTCAATCCTATAGAAGATTTGTGGGCAGAACTGAAAAAGCGTGTGCGAGCAAGGAGGCCTACAAACTTGACTCAGTTACACCAGCTCTGTCAGGAGGAATGGGCCAACATTCATTGTGGGAATGCTTGTGGTAGACTACCCAAAACGTTTGACCCAAGTTAAACAATTTAAAGGCAATGCTACCAAATACTAATTGAGTGTATGTAAACTTCTGACCCACTGGGAATGTGATGAAAGAAATAAAAAGCTTAAATAAATCATTCTCTCTATTATTCTGACATTTCACATTCTTAAAATAAAGTGGTGATCCTAACTGACCTAAAACAGGGAATTTTTACTAGGATTAAATGTCAGGAATTGTGAAAAACTGAGTTTAAATGTATTTGGCTAAAGTGTATGTAAACTTCCGTCTTCAACTGTACCTGGAGCTCAGGCAGGCAGAGCAGCTCCATCCAGGCCTGCTCCACGTCCACAGGGGCTGGAGCCAGAGATGCAGGCACAGCAGTGGGAGCCTTGTGGGGGGCCAGCAGAGCAGAGAGCATGGGATTCTGGGCCACAGGTGACTGCTGGGAGGTCAGCATATCTGGCCTACTGTTGCCAATGGAAGGGGAGGGCATGATATAACCAGGAGGAGGATGGGGGGGCTAGAAAACACAGAAAAATACTGGAGATTAGAGGGGATGCATTCATAAGAGGAGAGACAGATTATAATTATGTTACTGCTTTGTAGGTATTGGTAGTGTATTCTCTTACCTCGATGGCTTCTACTAAAGGGAATGTCTCTGCGAGAAGCTGTATGCACTCATCAAATGAAAGTGCATTCCCATCCACTCTGGAAAATATGGTGTTCTACAAAAACACACACAGATATAAATTACTGGCTGTTTGAGCGATAAAGCTGGTTAAAAAAAAGCTACTTTCTTTGATACAGTACTAAACATAAGGTTAACTCAGCAAAAAAAGAAACATCCATTTTTCAGGACCCTGTCTTTCAAAGATAATTCGTAAAAATCCAAATAACTTCACAGATCTTAATTGTAAAGGGTTTAAACACGGTTTCCCATGCTTGTTCAATGAACCATAAACAATTAATGAACATACACCTGTGGAACGGCCGATAAGACAGCTTACAGACGGTAGGCAGTCACAGTTATGAAAACTTACTGACTCTGAAAAACACCAAAAGAAAGATGCCCAGGGTCCCTGCTCATCTGCGTGAACGTGCCTTAGGCATGCTGCAAGGAGGCATGAGGACTACAGATGTGGCCAGGGCAATAAATTGCAATTTCCGTACTGTGAGACACCTAAGACAGCGCTACAGGGAGACAGGACGGACAGCTGATCATCCTCGCAGTGGCAGACCACATGTAACAACACCTGCACAGGATCGGTACATCCGAACATCACACCTGCGGGACAGGTACAGGATGGCAACAACACCTGCCCGAGTTACACCAGGAACGCACAATCCCTCCATCAGTGCTCAGACTGTCCGCAATAGGCTGAACTGAGGGCTTGTAGGCCTGTACACACCAGACATCACCGGCAACAACGTCACCTATGGGCACAAACCCACCGTCGCTGGACCAGACAGGACTGGCAAAAAGTGCTCTTCACTGACGAGTCGCGTTTTTTTCTCACCAGGGGTGAAGGATCGGAGTCGCGTTTATCGTCGAAGGAATGAGCGTTACACCGAGGCCTGTACTCTGGAGTGGGATCGATTTGGAGGTGGAGGGCCGTCATGGTCTGGGGCGGTGTGTCACAGCATCATCGGACTGAGCTTGTTGTCATTGCAGGCAATCTCAACGTGTGCGTTACAGGGAAGACATCCTCCTCCCTCATGTGGTACCGCATGACAATGCCACCAGCCATACTGCTCGTTCTGTGCGTGATTTCCTGCAAGACAGGAATGTCAGAGTTCTGCCATGGCCAGCGAAGAGCCCGGATATCAATCCCATTGAGCACGTCTGGGACCTGTTGGATCGGAGGGTGAGGGCTAGGGCCATTCCCCCCAGAAATGTCTGGGAACTTGCAGGAGCCTTGGTGGAAGAGTGGGGTAACATCTCACAGCAAGAACTGGCAAATCTGTTGCAGTCCATGAGGAGGAGATGCACTGCAGTACTTAATGCAGCTGGTGGCCACACCAGATACTGACTGTTACTTTTCTGTTAGTCACATGTCTGTGGAACTTGTTCAGTTTATGTCTCAGTTGTTGAATCTTGTTACGCTCATACAAATATTTACACGTTAAGTTTGCTGAAAATAAACGCAGTTGACTGTGAGAGGACTTATTTTTATGCACTTTACTACACCACCCTCAAAATGAATCTTTAAAAAAACAAGACACAAAACATCTGCACATACAGTACCAGTCAAAAGTTTGGACACACCTACTCATTCAAGGGTTTTTCTTTATTTGTACTTTTTTCTACATTGTAGAATAATAGTGAAGACATCCAAACTACGAAATAACATATGGAATTATGTAGTAACCAAAAAAGTGTTAAAGAAATCAAAATATTCTCTCAACCAGCTTCATTTAGAATACTTTTCCAACAGTCTTGAAGGAGTTCCCACATATGTGAGCACTTGTTGGCTGCTTTTCCTTCACTCTGACGTCCGACTCATCCCAAATCATCTCAATTGGTTAGAGGTCGGGTGATTGTGGAGGCCAGGTCATCTGATGCAGCACTCCATCACTCTCCTTCTGGGTAAAATAGCCCTTACACAGCCTGGAGGTATTGGGTCATTGTCCTGTTGAAAAACAAATGATAGTCCCACTAAGCTCAAACCAGATGGGATGGCGTATCGCTGCAGAATGCTGTGGTAGCCATGCTGGTTAAGTGTGCCTTGAATTCTAAATAAATCACTGACAGTGTCAACAGCAAAGCAACCCCACACCATCACACCTCCTCCTCCATGCTTTACGGTGGGAACCACACATGCAGAGATCATCCGTTCACCTACTCTGTCTCACAAAGACACAAATTTGGACTCATCAGACCAAAAGGACAGATTTCCACCGGTCTAATGTCCATTGCTCGTGTTTCTTGGCCCAATCAAGTATTTTCTTCTTATTGGTGTCCTTTAGTAGTGGTTTCTTTGCAGCAATTCGACCATGAAGGCCTGATTCACGCAGTCTCCTCTGAACAGCTGATGTTGAGATGTGTCTTACTTGAACTCTGTGAAGCATTTATTTGGGCTGCAATCTGAGGTGCAGTTAACTCTGAATTTATCCTCTGCAGCAGAGGTAACTCCGGGTCTTCCTTTCCTGTGGCGGTCCTCATGAGAGCCAGTTTCATCATAGCACTTGGTTTTTGCGACCGCACTTGAAGAAACCTTTAAAGTTCTTGACATTTCCGGATTTACTGACTTTCATGTCTTAAAAGTAATGGACTGTCATTGCTCTTTGCTTATTTGAGCTGTTCTTGCCATAATATGGACATGGTCTTTTACCAAATAGGGCTATCTTCTGTATACCACACCTACCTTGTCACAGCACAACTGATTCTCTCAAACGCATTAAGAAGGAAAGAAATTCCACAAATTAACTTTTAAGAAGGCACACCTGTTAATTGGAATCCATTCCAGGTGACTACCTCATGAAGCTGGTTGAGAGTGCCAAGAGTGTGCAAAGCTGTCATCAAGGCAAAGGGTGGCTATTTGAAGAATCTCAAATATAAAATATATTTTCATTTGTTTAACACTTATTTGGTTACTACATGATTCCATATGTGTTATTTCATAGTTTCGATGTCTTCATTATTATTCTACAATGTAGAAAATAGTAAAGAAATAATAATAATTGGAATGAGTAGGTGTATCAAAACTTTTGACTGGTACTGTATACATGCATTTCCCTAGCATAAATGCTCATCTCGTTACTCTTTTCTATTCCAGAGGGGGGCCACTCACTGGTGTGACTTTTTCAAAAGTATGAAAAATGTATGCACTCACTAACTGTAAGTCGCTCTGGATCAGAGCATCTGCTAAATGACTAAAATGTAAATGTAAAAATGTGACTGACAGACACATACCTGGTTTCCCTCTGGTGTGGTATCTGTGTCGGGCAGCTCTGTTTCACTGGGTAGCAGGCGGGGCATGAACTCTCCAGTCTCCTCATCCAGCTCCAGCTGTTCCAGCAAGGCCTTATCCTGCTCCCTCCCTCCTGCTCCCTCCTGCAGCCTCTTTTCCTCCTCCAACTCCTTCTGCCTGCGCAGCTCATTCTCCTTCTGCCGCAGGCTCAGGTCAAACACCTCCCTCCCGGCACCCAGGTCAATGTCCTGCCTCCACAGGATGTCAATCAAGTCCATATCCTGGCAGGAGAACAACGACCATAGTGAGATAAGGAGGATAGCAGGGTTCTTTAAATAACCACTTTTACTGTAGGGATCCTGAAGTATTTGACAAAGTGTTAGTATAAGATTGATTCTGTATCCTCAACCATCACGAACAAACAAAAGGCAGACAAGAGTGGGAACAAAAAGGGTGTGTCGACAATACCCAAAAAGCTTCTCTGTGCCACGTATTGTATCTCGTTCCCCTCCCTGTGGACAGCTGTCCCTTACCCCCACCTTCAGCCATAACACAACTCAATCAGATGAGACGTGTGAGGAGGATGTATGAATAATACATGCTGTTTTCCTCTTTCTTAAAGCAGGATGGCTCCACACCCACATGTACAACCTCCAAAACCAGCATCTAGCTAAACCACCAAATACCATCAGGAATGACTGAGCAAGATCGACAAGAGCGCAGAGTAAAATAAAGATTATTACATGCATGAAGTTATAGATACATATTGCACAGCTTACAAAGCCAGCATTTTTTTATGTCCTTGATCAGCCTTTGTTTCTATATGCGAGAGCAGCACACAGTGTGGCTGAAAGATGCTGCTCAACTCAAGAATAAGCTATTGACCGAGACTCTCTGATGGTCATTATTATTCAGCAGGCTTGGATTTCAGTCCAATCGCAAACATGCTGGCACTGGGCCAAATCTAATCTGACCAATAGGTAACAAGACAAATTAGTTCTGTTTGATAAAGCTGAACCCATATAAGAACCTCACAGTTATTATATCATTGGTTGTTTCATAAGATTTCTATTATATTCTATTGTCTACAGTTTTTACACTGAATATTAAACTTTGATGGTTATGACAAAGAACGTCACACTTAATATCTAGCTGGTAGACTGCCAAACGTGTTTGGACTGTGAGGCAGTTTCATTCAAAGGACTGCCACTGGACTGTTGTAGTAACTGCTCTAGGCTGTTCACTTCTACAGTCATCATGCAAAATGAATTTGTTGAATACACCTGCTAGCAAGGCACACATCTGAAGAGTTGATGTCTCAACTAATTTATTTTCAAGATGACAGTAGGAGCCACAGACATTGTGGGGATGTTTCCTGGACCCAGATTAAGCCTAGCCCAGGACTAAAATATGAATTTCTCCATTGACAATTATGACCGGCTTAAAAGGCTTAATCGCTGTTCTGGGACACGGGCCATGTTTCTTTCGTTCATTGGTGTCCAAGCGGCACAACTATCTCTGGGTTTCATGGGTTCTTTTCACAAACACATTCAGCTTATCATGTGGCCATGAAGCTTCAAGAGTGTGTGGTGTTGACTCCGTAACAAGCTAAACATCCATTACGAAAGAGTTTCAAAGGAATGCGAAGTGAGGATCAAAAGGACCAACGGTGACCTTGACTCAACCAACATCAACCCTTTGGCTCAATAGATAACTTAACATGCAAACTATTCTGGCAAAGCACACATTTTCCTCCCGTACCAGTTATGTTTTAACCACCATTAAAATATCAAAATCAGCCATTAACTTCATATTTATGGCTGGACGGCTGTTGTGATAGCATTATTGCCATAGTATTGGGGCAGGTTTTCAATGATTATTCCCTGCTTTATGACTAAGCGGTCACACTATAGTCTTTCCACTACTGTGTAGCGCTGTCTGGAAGTGCTTATATAAAATCAGGGCAGCTTTAGAGGTTTTTCACATACAGTATCTCAGGGACTACCCTTCAAAATAAAATAACAGACAATTCAGAAAAAAAATGCATGCAATAACTTGAATTGGCCACAAGTAAATAACTGAGTAGGAGTGTCTGTCTGTCTGTCTGTCTGTCTGTCTTTCTTCACAGGAATCACCTCTCCTTTAAAGGACCAATCAGCATTTGAAACAATAACAAAGCGTTCTCCATGCCACTATTTCGGTAAAAAGCTGACAGATGGGGCTGGAGAAATATAATCACTCTCAAATTCAGACAGAGCTTTGGATACAAGGACTGACAATCTATATATGATATAAACATTTTAGTTGTAACTATGTTGAGGCAATACAGTGTTTCTGTAGATATCATTTGTTTAAAAATCATTGGAGTAAAACAAGCTTATATTTCTGGATCTGGTGGGGTACGACAGTTAAACTAAGCTCAAGAAGCATTTATAAAAAAAAGGTTATTATTAATGTTTAAGTCCTAAAATGGATGTAGCAACTGCTGATTGCCCCTTTAAAGTTATGAGTGAATGGGGTACAGAAATATCAGACATTTGAGGCATTGCTACTTCTGACGTCTTTCAGGCTTGTAACAATTCGATTCCTCACTATTTTTCAATATGCATATTTAAAATATGATACAATGACAACTGCATGTGCATGACAATGTGAAGGAAGACATTAGCAATGATTGACACTGGGAGTTATCGTACATTTTATTCTAGCTATTTGAAAAAAACAACCAGATGACATCAACAATGTATTTAAAAAGAGATATATATACACTACCGGTCAAAAGTTTTAGAACACCTACTCATTCCAGGGTATTTCTTTATTTTTTACTATTTTCTACATTGTAGAATAATAGTGAAGACATCAAAACTATGAAATAACACATATGGAATCATGTAGTAACCAAAAAAGTGTTAAACAAATCAAAATATATTTTAGATTTGAGATTCTTCAAATAGCCACCCTTTGCCTTGATGACAGCTTTGCACACTCTTGGCATTATCTCAACCAGCTTCATGAGGCATTTTCTCAACCAGCTTCACCTGGAATGCATTTCCAACAGTCTTGAAGGAGTTCCCACATATGCTGAGCACTTGTTGGCTGCTTTTCCCTTACTCTGCGGTCCAACTCATCCCAAACCATCTCAATTTGGTTGAGGTCGGGGGATTATTGAGGCCAGGTCATCTGATGCAGCACTCCATCACTCTCCTTCTTGGTAAAATAGACCTTACACAGCCTGGAGGTGTGTTGGGTCATTATCCTGTTGAATAACAAATGATAGTCTCACTAAGCCCAAACAAGATTGGATGGCGTATCACTGCAGAATGCTGTGGTAGCCATGCTGCTAAAGAGTGCCTTGAATATTAAATAAATCACAGACAGTGTCACCAGCAAAGCACCCCCACATGATAACACCTCCTTCTCCATGTTTACGGTGAAAATACACATGCAGAGATCATCCGTTCACCCACACCGCGTCTCACAAAGACACGGCGGTTGGAACCAAAAATCTCCAATTTGGACTCCAGACCAAAGGACAAACTTCCACCGGTCTAATGTTCATTGCTCGTGTTTCTTGGCCCAAGTAAGTCTCTTCTTATTATTGGTGTTCTTTAGTAGTGGCTTCTTTGCAGAAATTCGACCATGAAGGCCTGATTCACACACTCTCCTCTGAACAGTTTATGTTGAGATGTGTCTGTTACTTGAACTCTGTGAAGCAATTATTTGGGCTGCAATTTCTGAGGCTGGTAACTCTAAACTTATCCTTTGCAGCAGAGGTAACTCTGGGTCTTCCATTCCTGTGGCGGTCCTCATGAGAGCCAGTTTCATCATAGCGCTTGATGGTTTTTGCGAATGCACTTGAAGAAACTTAAAAAAGTTATTGAAATGTTCCAGATTGACTGACCTTCATGTCTTAAAGTAATGATGGACTGTCGTTTCTCTTTGCTTATTTTAGATTTTCTTGCCATAATATGGACTTGGTATTTTATCAAAGAGTGTGCAAAGCTATCATCAAGGCAAAGGGTGGCTATTTGAAGAATCTCAAATATAAAATATATTTAGATTTGTTTAATACTTTTTTGGTTATTACATGATTCCATGTGTTATTTCATAGTTTTGAGGTCTTCACTATTATTCTACAATGTAGAAAATAGTAAAAGTAAAGAAAAACCCTTGAATGAGTAGGTGTTCTAAAACTTTTGACTGCGAGAGAGAGAATATACACTGCTCAAAAAAATTAAGGGAACACTTAAACAACACAATGTAACTCCAAGTCAATCACACTTCTGTGAAATCAAACTGTCCACTTAGGAAGCAACACTGATTGACAATACATTTCACATGCTGTTGTGCAAATGGAATAGACAACAGGTGGAAATTATAGGCAATTAGCAAGACACCCCAAATAAAGGACTGGTTTTGCAGGTGGTGACCACAGACCACTTCTCAGTTCCAATGCTTCCTGGCTGATGTTTTGGTCACTTTTGAATGCTGGCGGTGCTTTCACTCTAGTGGTAGCATGAGACGGAGTCTACAACCCACACAAGTGGCTCAGGTAGTGCAGCTCATCCAGGATGGCACATCAATGCGAGCTGTGGCAAGTAGGTTTGCTGTGTCTGTCAGCGTAGTGTCCAGAGCATGGAGGCGCTACCAGGAGACAGGCCAGTACATCAGGAGACGTGGAGGAGGCCGTAGGAGGGCAACAACCCAGAAGCAGGACTGCTACCTCCGCCTTTGTGCAAGGAGGAGCAGGAGGAGCACTGCCAGAGCCCTGCAAAATGACCTCCAGCAGGCCACAAAAGTGCATGTGTCTTTTCAAACGGTCAGAAACAGACTCCATGAGGGTGGTATGAGGGCCCGACGTCCACAGGTGGGGGTTGTGCTTACAGCCCAACACCGTGCAGGACGTTTGGCATTTGCCAGAGAACACCAAGATTGGCAAATTCGCCACTGGCGCCCTGTGCTCTTCACAGATGAAAGCAGGTTCACACTGAGCAAGTGACAGACGTGACAGAGTCTGGAGACGCCGTGGAGAACGTTCTGCTGCCTGCAATATCCTCCAGCATGACTGGTTTGGCGGTGGGTCAGTCATGGTGTGGGGTGGCATTTCTTTGGGGGGGCCGCACCGCCAGAGGTAGCCTGACTGCAATTAGGTACCGAGATGAGATCCTCAGACCCCTTGTGAGACCATATGCTGGTGCGGTTGGCCCTGGGTTCCTCCTAATGCAAGACAATGCTAGACCTCATGTGGCTGGAGTGAGTCAGCAGTTCCTGCAAGAGGGAGGCATTGATGCTATGGACTGGCCCGCCCGTTCCCCAGACCTGAATCCAATTGAGCACATCTGGGACATCATGTCTCGCTCCATCCACCAACGCCACGTTGCACCACAGACTGTCCAGGAGTTGGCGGATGCTTTAGTCCAGGTCTGGGAGGAGATTCCTCAGGAGACCATCCGCCACCTCATCAGGAGCATGCCCAGGCGTTGTAGGGAGCTCATACAGGCACGTGGAGGCCACACACAAATACTGAGCCTCATTTTTACTTGTTTTAAGGACATTACATCAAAGTTGGATCAGCCTGTAGTGTGGTTTTCCCCTTTAATTTTGAGGGTGACTCCAAATCCAGACCTCCATGGGTTGATACATTTGATTTCCATTGATAATTTTTGTGTGATTTTGTTGTCAGCACATTCAACTATGTAAAGAAAAAAGTATTTAATAAGATTATTTCATTCATTCAGATCTAGGATGTGTTATATTAGTGTTCCCTTTATTTTTTTGAGCAGTATATATATATATATATATATATATATATATATATATATACAACATCACACACACACACACACACACACACACACATATACAGTGCCTTCAGAAAGTATTCACACCCCTTTACTTTTTACACATTTTGTTGTGGGATTAAAATTGTAATTTTTTTGTCAATGATCCACAAACACAAAACACAATAAAGAAAAATTATGATTTTCTTTTAATTAATGAAAAATAAAACACCAATATATCTTGATTAGATAAGAATTCAACCCCCTGAGTCAATACATGCTAGAATCATCTTTTGCCGCGATTACAGCTGTGTTTTTGGGTAAGTCTCTAGAGCTTGGCATACCTGGATTGTACAATATTCTTCAAGAGCTTGCTAGACAGATTTTTACAAGTCTTGCCATAGATCTTCAAGCCACTTTAAGTCAAAACTGTAACTCGGCCACTCAGGAACATTCAATGTTGTGTTGGTAAGCAACACCAGTGTATATTTGGCCTTGTGTTTTAGGTTATTTTTCTGCTGAAAGTTGAATTTGTCTCCCAGCGTCTGTTTGAAGGCAGACTGAACCAGTTTATCCTCTAGGATTTTGCCTGTGCATACTCATAACATGATGCAGCAACCACCATGCTTGAAAATATGGAGAGTGGTTCTCAGTGATGTGTTGTGTTAGATTTTCCCCAAACATAACGCTTTGTATTCGGGACAAAAAGTGAATTTCTTTGCCACATTATTTGCCGTATTACTTTAGAGCCTTATTGAAAACAGGTTGCATGTTTTGGAATATTTGTATTCTGTACAGGCTTCCTTCTTTTCAGTCTGTCATTTAGGTTAGTATTGTGGAGTAACTACAATGATGTTGATCCATCCTCAGTTCTCCTATCACAGCCATTAAACTCTAACTGTTTTAAAATCACCATTGGCCTCATGGTAAAATCCCTGAGCGGTTTCCTTCCTCTCCGGCAACCGAGTTAGGAAGGATGCCTGCATCTTTGTAGTGATTGAGTGTATTGATACACCATCCAAAGTGTAATTGATAACTTCAAAATGCTCAAAGGGATATGCTTTCTTTTATTTTTACCAGTAGGTGCCCTTCTATGCAAGGCATTGGAAAACCTCCCTGGTCTTTGTGGTTGAATCTGTGCTTGAAATTCACTTCTCGACTGAGGGACTTTACAATTGTGTGTGGTACAGAGATGGGGTAGTCATTCAAAAAAGCAGGTTAACCACTATTATTGCACACAGAGTGGGTCCATGCAACTTATTATGTCACTTATTAAGCACATTTTTACTCCTGTACTTTTTTAGGGTTGCCATAACAAAAGGGGTTGAATACTTGACTCAAGACATTTCAGCTTTTCATTTTTGTATTAATTTGCTAAAGAATCCAAACACAAAATTCCACTTTGACATTATGGGGTATTGTGTGTAGATCAGTGAAACAAAATCTCAATTTAATCAATTTTAAATTAAAGATGTAACACAACAAAATGTGGAAAAAGTCTAGAGGTGTGAATACTTTCTGAAGGCACTGCCAACATTTCATTAAAACTGTGGCTCCAGTATAATATGTACTGTGGTGCAGTGACGGTCTGGCCCTCAGAAAACTCCTTAGAACCACCCCACCTTTCACCACCTGGGAAAAGATTACAGCAAAGAGGCTGATGTAACTGCACGTACACATTCCTGTTTAATGGCTCCCGAGTGGCGCAGTGGTCTAAGGCACTGCATCGCTGTGCCACTAGAGATCCTGGTTCGAATCCAGGCTCTGTTATAGCCGGCCGCAACCGGGAGACCAATGGGGCGGCGCACAATTGGCCCAGCGTCGTCCGGGGGTAGGGGAGGGAATGGCCGGCAGGGAGGTAGCTCAGTTGGTAGAGCATGGTGTTTGCAACGCCAGGGTTGTGGGTTCGATTCCCACGGGGGGCCAGTATGAAAAAATTAAATAATGTATGCACTAACTGTAAGTCGCTCTGGATAAGAGCGTCTGCTAAATGTATAAATACAATACATAAATACAATTTAGCGTGCGGATGGTGCAGATAACATGGCAGCATGACCATCCCACCACACAATGGAATGCATTTTCATGTGTCTAGCTAAATGCCTTGAAATACAATGTGTGGTGTCAGTTGACTAGGTCAATAGTATGAAAGGAAAACTAACGTGAGAGTTGCGTGACTCACCTGGCCCTGGGAGCTTGACAAAAGTAAGGTAAAGGCTTATTTGTCAATCTTATCTCAGACGACTACACAATATAGCTTTCACTTCAGGCCCACGCAAACCCATTTATCAACTAACAAAAGAAAGGGAGAGGTGAACACACCTACATGCATTAGTTAGATTAGCAGGCCTATCAATCAGTCAGCATTGGAACCTGATCAAGCAGCCTGACTAGAGGCCAATCTCAGGATGATCTTTATTTAAATGTTTTAAATTGTACCTTTATTTTAACAGGTTAGTCTCATTGAAAATCTCTGACCTGGCCAAAATAGCGGCACACAAAATATCATGCAAAAACACATTTACAACAAAAAACACAAAGTACTACATTTTAAAAACATAAATGTACACATTGAGCAGGCAAGATCTTGCAAGCTCATTGCAGACACTCAGATCCACTTCTCTCTCTAAACTAGAGGCCATTTATTTCACATTTTAGTCATCTGGCAGATGCTCTTATCAAATCAAAATGTATTTGTCACATGCTTCGTAAACAACAGAAGTGGACTAACAGTGAAACACCAACTTACGGGTCCTTCCCAACAATGCAGAGAAAGAAAATAGAGAAAAAATAGAAAAGTAAAACGTAACAATTAAAGTAACAATAGATGCACAATGAGTAACAATAACTTGGCTATATAAAAAGGGGTACCAGTACCCAGTGGCGGCTCCTGAAAAAATTCTCAGGGGGGGGCAATTTTTCAGATGATTTAGGTGACCTACACACATTGTCCAGCAACAACATGAAGACAGGGGCAGCATATAAGTCAATGCCAGAAGCATTTATTGACTGATCTCAAAAGTGTTGGCTTACAAAAGCAAAATAAGTTATCACAGTAAAAATAATCAAGGGTGTTCTTTCACATTCCTCAACACTGCATAAACAATATGCATTTCCATAAACAAATGAAATATCAGCTGAAAATACAGCATCTTGGTATTTGTTCAGATTGCAGGATCAACAAGAGCTTTTACCACATTTTTTGCCTCATGGTTGAATTGGAAATGTGTGCACCTGAGCATAATTCACAACAAGCAAGCAGGAGCTTTTGATAGAGGCTACTGAAAACATTGATGCAAGTTATTGGTAATAAGAAATTTTTATAGACTTCCATATTCTGCCCTCTTGTATATATTTGTGAAAATGAACAGTGATAGACATTTTGCCTGAAAACAGAATTTGAAAATAATTTCTAATCTGTATGGCTTTGTAAAAATGAACAACCATATTCTGGCCAATTGTATAGATTTGTAAATATGAACAACCATATTCTGGCCAATTGTATAGATTTGTAAAAATGAACATGAACAGATTAATATTATTTTTTTTAAATGAAAAATAACTATTTTAAACAACATCAACTGTGAACTGATTTGGGCGTGTGTGTGTTAAAGAGACAGACAGGGAGGGACAAAGAGAGAGAGAGGCTACATTACTTGTACTGAAACTGTTCTCTTCTCTCTTTCAATGCAGCAAAGCGGTCAATGACTTTCTCATTGAAATCAGGCATGCTGAGGACTAGTTCCCTCTCCATGGAAAGCATGGCCAGTGCATTCAGACGTTCCTGGCCCATTGAATTTCGCAGGAATGTCTTAACTCGTGTCAAAGTTGAGAAACATCTCTCAGCTTCAGCTGTTGTCATTGGAGTAGTTATGAGGATGTTCAACAGTCACAGTCTCAGAGAACGTCTCCTGGAGGTTGTAGCTCATGAGAACCTGGTACAGTGCCAGTGCACCACAGTTTGACTTTCCGTCATCGGCAAAAATACAGTTCAGTCTCTCCAAAAGCACACTGGCGATTGAGACTGAGGTTGATTCCGAGATGGGAAGGAACTCAAAAAAGCGCTCCTGCACTTTGTGGTTGCTATCTATGTACCTCAGCACAAGCACCAGCTGTGTCTGTGTAGAAACGTCCGTGGTCTCGTCAGCTTGGATAGCTACGAAGTTCGCCGACTTCACCTCCTCCACAATATGTTCCCTCATGACCGCTAGCATACACTCCAGTAGCTCGTTTTGAATGGTCTTTGATGTGAACTTCTTTCAAAGAGACAATCGAGTTGCACTGAACGTTAGCCATCTTGATAGTAGTACGTGAATTGATTGACGCTGCTACCCGCTCTTTTCTTAGTTACGTTCATGGTTATGTTACGTATGACGAAAGCGCGTAAGTGCAAGCCCTCAGAAACCCATAGAGATTGTATTGAAAGCTCTGATATTTGAAAAAAAAATTTTTTACATGAGAGTCTATGAGAGACTTCTGGGGCGATTTTCAACCTGACTGAAATCGCCCCAAAAGGGGGGGGGGCATTTGAAGCACGACTTTAGCCTGATTGGACATTTAGTGGCAGATCAGACGTCTAGATTAGAACACTGATAACTACTGTTGCCGTGATATAATTGATTAGAAAAAAATCCCTTCCTTTTCCCGTTTGGCAGTGCGTCGCCCATATCGCCCTAATGAACACACCGCCCCTGCCAGTACCGAGTCGTTGTGCAGGGGTACGGGGTAATTGAGTTAGATATGTACATATACCGTAACTAGAAATAAAAGTGACAGATAGTAAACAGTAGCAACAGCGTATGTGACGAGTCAAAAAAGTTAGTGCAAAATATGTCAATGCAGATAGTTAAATAGTTCACCAAATAGCTACCTGGACTAAATATTTACTGTAGCAATCTTATGGCTTCTGGGTAGAAGCTGTTCAGGGTCCTGTTGGTTCCATTCTTGGTGTATCGGTACCGCTTGCCGTGCGGTAGCAGAGAAAAACAGTCTATGACATAGGTGGCTGGATTCTTTTAACATTTTTAGGGCCTTCCTCTGACACTGCCTGGTATAGAGGCAGGGAACTTGGCCCCAGTGATGTACTGGGCCATACGCACTACCCTCTGTAGCGTCTTGCGGTCAGATGCCAAGCAGTTGCCATACCAAGCAGTGATATATCCAGTAAAGATGCTCACAATGGTGCAGCTGTAGCACTGTCCCACTCCGTGGTGGATAACATCCACTCTTCATTTATGTAATGGGCTGTAAGGCACAAGTATCCTATTTTTCTAAAATCATCAGTCCACATTTCAAGTGTAATTGCGCCATTGTATTTACCCAAGTTCTCCCTCAACTCCGGGACTACCGAGCAGCAATTTTTGTTGTTGTTGCCTGATGCAGGACTCTAGTGCCAGAAAAGAGAGACTCAGACTGAAACATTCACACCGTCATTAATTTATGAAAAGATAGTCAATTTATGCCACAACTTAGACTACCAATAGATCAGCGTTCTAACTCCCCCTTGTGATAGTGTGACACAATGACAGAATTACGCAATTTACCACAATCTACCAAAAACGGTCGCGGCATAAGCTTGAAACTTTTAATTAAGGAACCACTGTAGCTATAAAATCTGACTGTAGTTTTGACACAGCCAGATCAACAGTTGGGGAAATAGCATACATGATAGTATCATCCGCATATACGGTGGGGAGAACAAGTATTTGATACACTGCCGATTTTGCAGGTTTTCCTACTTACAAAGCATGTAGAGGTCTGTAATTTTTGTCATAGGTACACTTCAACTGTGAGAGACGGAATCTAAAACAAAAATCCAGAAAATCACATTGTATGATTATTAAGTAATTAATTTGCATTTTATTGCATGATATAAGTATTTGATCACCTACCAACCAGTAAGAATTCCGGCTCTCACAGACCTGTTAGTTTTTTCTTTAAGAAGCCCTCCTGTTCTCCACTCATTACCTGTATTAACTGCACAAGTTTGAACTTGTTACCTGTATAAAAGACACCTGTCCACACACTCAATCAAACAGACTCCAACCTCTCCACAATGGCCAAACCCAGCTAAATGTTTGTTGAAAACGGAACGATGAGATACTTCACTTCAAGGTTTTACACAGACTACCTCGCCTCTCACAATGCGACTCATGCTGAAACTACACGTCCAAGACGTCTCCACTGACCATACTGTTGTCTCCTACCGCTGACTGCGACACAGTCATCCACAAAGAGCATCTATCAAAAGAACCCCTTTCGAAAAAGATGTCTCAAAACTTCTCTGTGAAGCATCTGACCCAAGGAGATATTACAATATCTTGTCACATTCAATCAGCAAACCTGATTGACCAGTCCTTTCATGATTTCAAGCCAGCAGTCTCTGTGAATGAGCCACTTCACTCCTCCTTGGAGTCATGTGATACTGTAGCTGAGATTAACTTCTCTTGTCCTACAGACACTTCCGCAAGCATTGCGGCCGTCTCAGGAATAAATGCATCGACGTGCAGAGTGTATTCTGCTTCCGATGTTACATTTTCCGCTTTGAGGGGGACTGAAACCCCTTACAATGAAACTAACGGCGTCAGTCCCGCAACTGACCCGATGATTCCCACTGGTGAAATACTGTGCCATATCGCAGAAAGATTGCAATGTGTAAAGAAGCAGTGCAGCTTGGCAGGGTCGTGTTTCGTAGGACACATGGCTCTCGACCTTCGCCTCTCCCGAGTCCGTACAGGAGTAGCAGTGATGAGACAAGACTAACTACCAATGGATATCACGAAATTGGGGAGAAAAAGGGGTAAAAAAATTCATACAAAATAAATGAAAACGGTCATATTTACTGCTGTGGCTCTTCATTGATGTGTATACAACGACACATTCCATCATAACAAGAGAGCTGTTCATCCACCTACAAGGTCCAACTACATCATACAATAAGCCTACAGCTCAGCTTGATAAAGTGCAGTAGGCCTATAATCAGAGATGCGCAATATTTCTGTATTTCAATTACTTTGGAGTATTTTTTTGTATTTCGCTGGCCTGAACTACAATCCAATGTATTTTGTAACAAGTTCAAAATACTTTTCCTTACCATGTTTTTTTTTTACATTTACATTTACATTTAAGTCATTTAGCAGACGCTCTTATCCAGAGCGACTTACAGTTAGTGAATACATTTTTTATAATTTTTTATACTGGCCCCCCGTGGGAATCGAACCCACAACCCTGGCGTTGCAAACGCCATGCTCTATCAACTGAGCTACATCCCTGCCGGCCATTCCCTCCCCTACCCTGGACGACGCTGGGCCAATTGTGCGCCGCCCATGAGTCTCCTGGTCGCGGCCGGCTGCGACAGAGCCTGGATTCGAACCAGGATCTCTAGTGGCACAGTTAGCACTGCGCGGCGCGATGCAGTGCGATGCAGTGCCTTAGACCACTGCGCGGTTCACAATTTTGTGGCCCTCTATCACCCCAAATTTGCTGCATTGGTATAAGAAGTCTTGATAGCACTTTGCTATATTAAGATTGTCTGCTAAATTACCTAAATGTAAATGTTAACATGAACACTTGCAAAGCACACTGGCCACTAGTCTTATGAGCTCCACCCCTGAAACAAGGCCAAATTTGATTAAAATACAAACTGTTTGGGGGCAGACTTTATTATAACAATACCCACTGTGCTTTGCAGGTTCTTTTTCACATTTCATTTTGGTCATTTTAGCAGACACTTATGTAGAACGACTTAAAGTCAGTGCATTCAACCACATATCACAGTTATATCAAGTAAAATGTGTCTGTTACCTTTACTGAGAATGTTTAGTTAAGACAAATGTATTATTTTATCTGAATACAATGCTTTGAAAAAATATTTTGGTTTGATACATCGTTTTGATACATATTTGCCCAAGAACTTCAAAACATAAGTTTTACAAACAAACATTCCTCTATGAGACCGCCTACAATTGTGTACCTAGTGGACTGAGCAAAGGTGGCAACTGATGATATGCCATCAATACAGAGATCACACGCTATAGGGTACCCCCACGCTGTGTGTGGGGGGGTACCCTACACAAAACAAACTGTTCTCGACACAAAACAAACTGCATCGCATTATGTATCAAATGTTTTTTTTCGGACCCATTCAAAGACGTCCTGCTTTCAAATTCTACCTAAAACATATGGATTTGAATCTTTATGAAACAGGTTGAAACTTTGTTACAGCTGTGGTAAAGAACTAAAGTATGCGGCGGTCCAATGACTTTGCAGATTTTTCTACAGATGTATGTGAAACGGTTCACAACAAGCAAATGTTCGAAAAAGTGAGATTCTATGACTATTGAAATCATTTCAATCCACGTTTATTTATTATGCTACATGTATTAGGCTTTATTTAGGCTACATTTCAAAGTAGCCTAATCCAGGTTGCCTTGTCTACTTTATGATGCAGTTTCTTAGCCCTACTCCTCTGTCTACTATATTATGTTGCCTATACTGCAACATTATAAGTAGCCTACCGTAAGAAAACAACAATGGTTTATGACACAATTTCTATAGTCACAAACAAATTAGTTAGGCCGCCTATAAAGGTAAGTATGTTATTCGTCCCCTTCTCTTACCTGTTGACTTCGATGAGCACTTGACAAATCTACCTCCATCATTGCGCAGTTGATATTCCCTTGTGAATTTGCGGTTAAACGCCCAGAGCCGCAATTATCTTTAAAGTCCCTTACACTAACACAAATCAAATGAAATCTTACCGAACAGTGTCCTGAATATAAAGCTAGTTCACTTGTATAGAAATAAAAGATGAGGTCTAGAAATAATGAAAGCGTAAAGAAACACCAGCCGCTGACCGGCCCTTCCACTAGCCGCGCCAGCCTGACCGTGGGATCAGCCCCTGGCGCTGTCTGGACTGCTTCTTCTTCTTCTTCGATGAGGTTTAACGGCGGTTGGCATCCAATATGTTCCATTACCGCCACCTAGTCGACTGGAGTACAACTCCCTTATATTTTGCTTGAAAAATAAAGAAATACTCTACCATCTAACACTACTCACAAATTCAAAAAAAATATAAAATAAAATTAACACCACCCTACTCTATTTATTCATACCTCATGCCCTCAATCTGAAAGGATGGGACATCACCACTTAACACACCTTGTAACTCTTCTGATGTCAAGTCTCGCACACCCAAATGCCTCTCTGCAGCTACCACCACAACCTCAATTTTATTCGACTTACGTTCCATCCATGTAGTACAATTAATAACCATTGCTATAAATGCTAAAAATCCAATCTTACTGAAACATATATCACTTGTTGGCCTAGCCCTCTGTACTGGTACAGATCTACTACTCTCACCACTCCTCCCCCCTTGACCCATCTTCCTCTACTTTCTTCACTGCCTCAGCATATGACAACTTCTGCACTACTCTTACCCTGGAAACCTCAACCTGCCTCTCTCGCATGGGACATTTCTGGTCCCCAGTCCCATGGGCACCCATACAATTAGCACATACCATTACTTTCCCCAATGCTACACATTCCTTTGTCTCATGCCCTTCTGCACACTTCTCACACCTTGGAACCTCCCTCCTACACACTGCTGCCACATTCCCATAAGTTTGACACCTGTAATACTGTAATGTATTCGGCACATAAGCTCGTACAGGATAACTACCTTCACTTTGTCGGGCAAAGACTCAACTTCAAAACTCAAAGAACAGACAATGACTCTTCTGTTTCCCCACTCTCGCCACCCTGTTTGCGTCGCACCAAACGACGAGCATCATAAACACAGGGAATATTCCCCTTCAGTTTGTCAACTTTTACATTTACTGCTACCCCAGTAATCACTCCTTTCAATGGCGCCCTTTTCTTGAGAGCGAAACAATTCACATTTCTTGCCCCCATTTGTTTAACTCAGAGTGCCTTCTCCCTCTGACCAGCAGAAACACAAACAATTATCACTAGACCACTTCTGGTTACCCTCATTGATTCCACTGTACCCAACTCTGTTTTCACACAACCTGAAACCACAAATGGATCAGCCAAAAGGCAAGGGTCCACTTTTTCCAAAAACGTAACTCCTACTGTCATAGACTCATCTTTATCCTGACCCTCGGTGTAAGCTTCGGGCTCCGAGTACTTCACCACACCTATCATCTCCGATACTTCACCCTCATTCACTTCCATTTATCCTCCTGTCTTCAGCTCACACTGCTTACATTTTCTACCATTCTTCTCCCTTTTTTCTGCCATTTTTAACCGACTCAAGCTCACAATCTTCCTCCCTCTCTCTCTTAGACCTCCTCTGCCTCTCTTTTTCCCTCCATTCCTCCTCCGTATTCCAAGTACAGTGAGGTAAAAAAAGTATTTGATCCCCTGCTGATTTTGTACGTTGTACACTGACAAAGAAATTTTCAGTCTATCATTTTAATGGTAGGTTTATTTGAACAGTGAGAGACAGAATAACAACAACAAAATCCAGAAAAACGCATGTCAAAAATGTTATAAATTGATTTGCATTTTAATGAGGGAAATAAGTATTTGACCCCCCTCTCAATCAGAAAGATTTCTGGCTCCCAGGTGTCTTTTATACAGGTAACGAGCTGAGATTAGGAGCACACTCTTAAAGGGAGTGCTCCTAATCTCAGCTTGTTACCTGTATAAAAGACACCTGTCCACAGAAGCAATCAATCAAATAGATTCCAAACTCTCCACCATGGCCAAGACCAAAGAGCTCTCCAAGGACGTCAGGGACAAGATTGTAGACCTACACAAGGCTGGAATGGGCTACAAGACCATCGCCAAGCAGCTTGGTGAGAATGTGACACCAGTTGGTGCAATTATTCGCAAATGGAAGACACACAAAATAACTGTCAATCTCCCTCAGCCTGGGGCTCCATGCAAGATCTCACCTCGTGGAGTTGCAATGATCATGAGAACGGTGAGGAATCAGCCCAGAACTACACGGGAGGATCTTGTCAATGATCTCAAGGCAGCTGGGACCATAGTCACCAAGAAAACAATTGGTTACACACTACGCCGTGAAGGACTGAAATCCTGCAGTGCCCGCAAGGTCCCCTGCTCAAGAAAGCACATATACAGGCCCGCCTGATGTTTGCCAATGAACATCTGAATGATTCAGAGGAGAACTGGGTGAAAGTGTTGTGGTCAGATGAGACCAAAACCGAGCTCTTTGGCATCAACTCAACTCGCCGTGTTTGGAGAAGGAGGAATGCTGCCTATGACCCCAAGAACACCATCCCCACCGTCAAACATGGAGGTGGAAACATTATGCTTTGGGGGTGTTTCTCTGCTAAGGGGACAGGACAACTTCACCGCATCAAAGGGACGATGGACGGGCCATGTACCGTCAAATCTTGGGTGAGAACCTCCTTCCCTCAGCCAGGGCATTGAAAATGGATCGTGGATGGGTATTCCAGCATGACAATGACCCAAAACACACGGCCAAGTCAACAAAGGAGTGGCTCAAGAAGAGGCACATTAAGGTCCTGGAGTGGCCTAGCCAGTCACCAGACCTTAATCCCATAGAAAATCTGTGAAGGGAGCTGAAGGTTCGAGTTGCCAAACGTCAGCCTCGAAACCTTAATGACTTGGAGAAGATCTGCAAAGAGGAGTGGGACAAAACCCCTCCTGAGATGTGTGCAAACCTGGTGGCCAACTACAAGAAACGTCTGACCTCTGTGATGACCAACAAGGGTTTTGCCACCAAGTACTAAGTCATGTTTTGCAGAGGGGTCAAATACTTATTTCCCTCATTAAAATGCAAATCAATTTATAACATTTTCAACATGCGTTTTTCTGGATTTTTCTGTTGTTATTCTGTCTCTCACTGTTCAAATAAACCTAACATTAAAATTATAGACTGATCATGTCTTTGTCAGTGGGCAAACGTACAAAATCAGCAGGGGATCAAATACTTTTTTCCCTCACTGTATATGTCTCCTTATGATAATACTGCACTTCTCCTGACATACATCTTGTTCTTGCTTTCTCAAGGGACGCCATTTACGAGGCTCTCCAACCAAATATTTTCTAAAGTTACTTCCACCATACTCCTGGTTCACACCAGGGGACTCTGGCATCGCTGCCTATCTCTCAATTTTCTTATCTTGTTCTTGGCTAACCCGTCCGAAATGTTCAGCACTCTCTTCCTCCAACTGTCTGGCAACGTGCAATCTGAGTGATCACATCCACGCTGTCTGGACACTGAGATCTCGCCATCAAAATACACCCAGAATGTTTCCTTTTCATTCAGTGACATCTAGTGGGTATAGTCTATTAGGTGTATCCCATAGGCTTGTTGGCAATACAACCAAATAGGCCTAATTAAAGATATGATTTTATAAATACACGATTTTGTCAATCAGGCCAGCAAAATAGTTGGCAGCAAACAGCCACCACTCCATGAACTGTACAAACACAACCTTACAAGGAAAGCACTCCAGATCTCCAACGACAACTCAACCCCCCAAGCATCCTTCCAAATGCTGCCATCTGGTCAGAGACTAAAGGTGCCACTCGCTCAGAAGAATGGCCTTAAAAGTATTTTATCCCAAATAAGACTGATGATCTGACATGTAAATGCTCAATGTGTGTAATGTGTATGTTTTATGTCTGTTTTTATCCTTTTAATGTAAGCCAGAGCGCCAAAGGCAATTCCATTCGGTGTAATTAAAAAAAAGTTGTATGTAAGTAGCCTAAATTGGCCTAGCCTAATGGAATAGGGGTATTCCACTCTCAATTATCCAGGGTCATGTAGGCCTAAGTCTATTTTGTCAGCCTATGATAAAGGCCTATGGGGAATGGATATGGACTGTAAATATCTTTCATAAGCAATGGATAATATAGGCCAGGGTTCCCCAACTGGCGGCCCACAGGCTTAATTTGGCTCACGGGTTATTTTATTTTGCCCCCATGTTCTGAGCAAAAAAACAAATATTATTTATATATTTTTTAATTGTTGGACACAAGACCGTAAAAACACCATCAAATCAGCTCCAAGTCATTTTAATTTAGGAAATATCTTCCAAAGTTTTCCCAAGCATGATAAAGAGATATACAGTGCCTTCAAAAATTATTCACACCCCTTGACTTTTTCCACATCTTGTGTTACAGCCTGAATTTAAAATTGATTGAATTTAGATTTTTTGTCACTTGCCTACACACAATAACCCATAATGTCAAAGTGGAAATATGTTTTTTTCGAAATTTTTACAAATTAATAAAAAATGAAAAGCTGAAATGTCTTGAGTCAATAAGTATTCAACCCCTTTGTTATGGCATGCCTAAATAAGTTCAGGAGTTAAAATGTGCTTAACAAGTCAGATAAGTTGCATGGACTCACTCTGTGTGCAATAATAGTGTTTAACATGATTTTGGAATGACTACCTTTACCCTAAACATACAATTATTGATTGTATCCCAGCTGAGAGCTTTGTCAATGTAAGCGGTGGCTATTCTGTTCTCATGCTTCTCGAGAAGCCTTTTAGCTTTTGTGTAACCACTGTTGCTTTCAATGTGTTGGCAACTGCGTACCAGTTCTCTTGGCTGTTCCATGGTAACCTCTCCGCGATGTCTAGCCTGTCTTTGCTATTTTCAGTTCTGTCTTCAATGCCATGTTCAAATGCCTGTATGAAGAACTTCTAATCCAATGGATCACCCTTGAAAACAGATATGCTAAGAGTTGTTAGTAATGATAAACTCTGTTGCTTTACCAGAATTTCTGTGATGCTATTCTGGCATACCATAATGTTGACAAGACTGCCTTTGTCAGCAGCTCCACCCTGGATTAGTAGGGTTAGTAGGGAGGTTGGGATCAATAGGAGGATTGGTGGGAGGTGTGCATGGCCTACCATCTCTAGGCCTGACATCGTGTAGTCTAACATCATGCTCTATTCCAACATTTGTTGAACTATATCGAACAGAGTGATCTGTGGTTGTTGCACTTTGTCTTAATTAACAGGTGACCTTGTCCTTGACCCTGAGTAGACACAGTGGAAGGAGGGGTTTCAGACCTGACATGAGAGTTCCTGTACTAGTGCCACAGGGTGGCCCTGTGATGGTCTGAGTGGTGGTAACCATTACTTTACACAGTAGAGCCTCAAAAGGTATCCTCAGACATTCCCATGACTTTTAAATAATCATTCATTCTATCACTTGGTTGGCTTCTTATTCCTTGTGAGGTCTCAAATTCAGTGAACACACTTGCAGCTTAGCACTGTTCGATGCTAACTGATCTTCACGCTCCAGTTCCTCCTTTTAAGATCTAAGCAGAGCCTCTTCCTTTTCCAATGCTTGTTTATTTTTCCATGTGTTGATTTCACCAGCAATGCTGCCTTCTTGGCCTCCAGTTTGAGCCTAGTAGATGATGCAGATGATTTTCCATGGTTTTGATGACATTTGAGATAGAGGCTGTGTGCGAACACCCATACTAGCGTCCTAAATAGTAGGCGGTTTGAGTATGCAAAAAAATACAGTTTCATAGTATGCAACATTTCGTTAATTCGAGTATACTTTAAATGGCCGGATGTCAAACTAATTTCAGCTTTGACAACAGCTGATCAATTAGATATGGGGATGAGCAACCAAAATCAACAAATAGTGGGAAACAACGCAATCGCGTATGACGCATTCTCAGTATGCAAAAATATAACGTTTTGTAGTTTATTTTTTATTTTTTATCGAGTATGGTTTAAATACCAGGATGTTATACTCATTTCGGCTCTTCATCTAGTAGAATTCGATGCACACTTTTCCACAATGGATTGGAAGAGGTGGGCTGTGAGAGAAGCTTCTTCGATGTTGTTCAAATGTAGGCTAAGTGATTTTTTTTTGTTTATTACTCAAAGGGGATTTCTGTTTTCTCATTGAGCCGAAATGAGTATAACATCCTGGTATTTAAACCATACTGAATAAAAAAAAATCTACATACTAAAAAAACATTAGGCCCTATATTTTTGCATACTGAGAATGCGTCATGCGCGATTGCGTTGTTTCCCGCTATTCGTTGATTTTGGTAGTGCATCCCCATATCTAATTGATCAGCTGTTGTCAAAGCCGAAATTAGTTTGACATCGGGGCAATACTACAGTATTCTTGTTCTCTTCGCCTTCTAAATATTACACCATCTTTTGATTTCTGAATGTGTTGGCACCAGGGACTCGGGATGAGGCTGCGTTACTGATGTCATGTTAATCAGGCCTTTTATTAGAACATACTGTATGGATTGTTTTAGTTCTGTAGGCTAGCTATTTAATTTATGGATCAAGCATTAGCAGTCATTCTGATCTCATTCCCAATGGTCAGTGTTTTGTTTATTATGTTGCTGTCCAGTGGTTCTGAATTTGCGATGCACCCAACTGTCCAAGTGTTTCAGTGTAATAGTCTTTTGATTTGAACATTTGAAAAGTGTTGGTGTGTGTACTAGGCTACTTGATTTAATCTATATATTTTACAGCACTTTGGTTTCACAAATAAACATGTTGAAACAGTTTCTGTCTACAGTCCTTTTTAAATAGGATAGATGGGCTATGGGCTACGGTATAGGTCAAATTTGATAGTCTGCCTTTAACCAGCCTGAGGTTTATAACTCCATTCCTATTATATTCAGAGTTTAGAGAAATTAAATCGAATTGGAAATTAGCTATTTTCAGGCTGGTTAATGCAATGCATGTCTGTTGAATTTGTAAAAATCCACCCGTACTCGGCCCCGCCCCACCTACTCAGCCAGTCAGGAGCCTTTACTGTGTTGTGGCCATGGCATACTGCGTACTTTCTACTTCACGGTATGTGCTAAATAGTAGCAATGTTTTTTGCATGGGCTGTGTCTCAATCCACCGGCATCCGCCTATGTGAGCCTTTCATATCTGCAGTGGAAGGTGGCCAAGCTACAGCGCTGTTTGTCAGACCATGAGACATCCCGAAAATCGACCTTCTCACGGAAACGTCTGTAGAGTCCGAACGGTTTGGCCTAATATGACCACTCTATGGAAAGACGAGACTCGCACGAACACGAGGTTCTCCGTTTTGCTCTATGACCCCCACAAGTGTCACAGGACTTGTCTGAAGGTAACGTGGTACCGGTTTAAAAAAATTAATGAAATATTTTTGTTTTTTGGACAATATATAAATATCTCCTAGATATAGGACAGACACTTCAAAACCTTATTTATTTTTGGACTGTCTGTTTTGCCATTTATGAATGTGTTATTCAATGTGTTTCTATGGGCTATAAAGCCCAAATTCAATATTTTATCAAATGTTTTTATATATTTTCTATATACCTACAGGGATCCTAAAATTCAAAATCAAATAGCTAAATGATCCATGGTATGACCATCTTAAAACAGCAAAGGCTTAGACTTTTAGAAGTTTTAAAGCTTAATCAATCTCCAGACTCCAGATTATCCATAATACAGTCAGATAAAGCAGACTGTATCAATGAATCATAAATTCCAATCCAGTTCTATTCCAATCAACAACACATCAGTTTCCAACCAGTAGTCTGCATTAACACATTTCAGAACAGCACAGCTTGATGAATGCAGCCCAACACATGATGTCATCCATACACAGAGAAGAGCCAATCGGAAGAGCGACCATAATTCTCTCCACAGTGAGCAGCACAAATCAAACAATCACCGACATTTCAATCCCTTTCAGTTACTTCAAACAAAGTCTCTCATACCAGTAATGGAATACCGATTAAAAGGCGAGAAGTGCTGCTTGCTTTACCCTCTTCATTTGAAATGTTCCTCCTTTTAACTCCAGTACATCTGCGCCCCAATAAGCGGTAGTTTTTGACAAATGTAAGGACTATCCGTTCCAGTTTAACAAAATCAGAAGTTGCCCTCTAGCCCATTGTATAAGACAAGTTTAAACGCACTCCCGGTTCAGAATGCAACAACTAAAAGAATCTGAAGCTCCGCTTCAAAACAATAATCAAATAATAATCAACATATATTATAATGAGAATGAAATTGACAGTGGGCACACCGTAAGAGAACAATAACGGTAAGAGAACAAGGTGCTTATGTTCACTGTAAAACTTTTCCCTGTAAATTTACAGCATTATACTGGCACCACAGTGGCCATTTTAAACTGTAATTTTGCTTTACAGCAGAGATGGGATGGCGTATCACTGCAGAATGCTGTGGTAGACATGCTGGTTAAGTGTGCCTTGAATTCTTAAATAAATCACTGACAGTGTCACCATCAAAGCACCCCCACACCATCACACCATCACACCTCCTCCTTCATGCTTCACGGTGGGAACCACACATGCAGAGATCATCCGTTCACCTACTCTGCGTCTCAGACCAAAGGACAGATTTCCACTGGTCTAATGTCCATTGCTCGTGTTTCTTGGGCCAAGCAAGTCTCTTCTTCTTATTGGTGTCCTTTAGTAGTGGTTTCTTTGCAGCAATTAGTCCATGAAAGCCTGATTCACACAGTCTCCTCTGAACAGTTGATGTTGAGATGTGTCTTTTACTTGAACTCTGTGAAGCATTTATTTGGGCTGCAATTTCTGAGGCTGGTAACTTTAATTAACTTATCCTCTGCAGCTCTGGGTCTTCCTTTCCTGTGGCGGTCCTCATGAGAGCCAGTTTCATCATAACGATTAATGGTTTTTGCGACTGCACTTGAAGAAACTTTCAAAGTTCTTTAACTTTTCCGGATTGACTGACCTTCACGTCTTAAAGTAATAATGGACAGTCGTTTCTCTTTGCTTATTTGATCTGTTCTTGCCATAATATGGACTTGGTCTTTTACCAAATAGGGCTATCTTCTATATACCCCTCCTACCTTGTCACAGCACAACTGATTGGCTCAAACACAGTAAGAAGGAAAGAAATTCCACAAATTAACTTTTAAGAAGGCACACCTGTTAATTGAAATGCATTCCAGGTGACTATCTCATGAAGCTGGTTGAGAGAATGCCAAGAGTGTGCAAAGCTGTCATCAAGGCAAAGGGTGGCTACTTTGAAGAATATCAAATATAAAATATATTTTGATTTGTTTAACACTTTTTTGGTTACTACATGATTCCATATGTGTTACTCCTGAGTGGCGCAGTGGTCTCAAGCACTGCATCGCAGTGCTAACTGTGCCACTAGAAATCCTGGTTCGAATCCAGGCTCTGTCGCAGCCGGCCGCGACCGGGAGACTCATGGGCGGCGCACAATTGGTCCAGGGTAGGGAGGGAATGGCCGGCAGGGATGTAGCTCAGTTGATAGAGCATGGCGTCGCAACGCCAGGGTTGTGGGTTCAATTCCCATGGGGGGCCAGTATAAAAAAATATGTATTCACTAACTGTATGTCGCTCTGGATAAGAGCGTCTGCTAAATGACTAAAATGTAATAGTTTTGATGTCTTCACTATAATTCTACAATGTAAAAAATTGTACAAAGGAATGAGTAGGTGTGTCCAAACTGTTGACTGGTAGTGTATATCACGGTGACATCTAGATGGCTACCAATATTAGTTAATTATTGTGTAGGCTGCTATCCTACTTGAAATACTGTATAATCCTGGGAGGGGAAAATTTGCCACGTTACTTGTTTCAACCGCCGACACTGTGTTAGGCTACAGCTGACCAGTGGCACTGCACTTTAGATCGGCAGGCACCTCGATTCAATATGGTGCACTGGTCATTCGCATCAGCTTTAGCGGCTCTCGAGTACGGCCCACAACGCGGTTTATGTGTAAAATGCAGCCCGTCAATCCGAAAAAATATGGGTCATCTTTTGAACTGCTTGAAACAAGCCATTTTCTCTGTAGTAATGGTGGAAACATAATGGTCACGAATCTGCGCTCAGTGTATTCTCTATGGCACCCAGAGGCTGCGATACAGCCTATATTCTCAATATTCTCTGGGTTATGTTTTTCTCGGTCGCACAGCTAGATATTTACGAGCAATTTAGAGCAGACCGAAATGGCTTTTGTCAACTTGAGCTAGCTAGCTAGCTAGCTAGGTTAGCTAAGGAAACATGCAGTAATTCAACATTGGCTAGCAATAAATATGCTTATAAACAAGGCACCTACCCAGCAGCTGCTGAAAATTTTCTTCCACTTCACAGCCACTTCAAGATATTTACTAAAATAGTCTGAGCTTCATGTTTCTCACCTGACAGCATGAGGTTGGCGCCTGAAACTGATCATTTTAGGCATAAGATATTATTGTAAAGAAATACAGTCTGTTAGAGTCATTTTTACAGGAGGCTTCCAAATTACAGTTAATAACAGTAATGAATGCTGTAAAACACATTTATGGTATTATACTGTGCATCCTACAGTGTTTTACTTTTGAAATTACAGAAAAGTCTTTGTCACGCCCTGGTTCTGGGGACACTGTTATGTTGAGCCAGGGTGTGTAGTTCTATGTTTGTATTTTCTATGTTGGCCTGAGTGACTCCCAATCAGAGGCAACGAGTGTCAGCTGGGGCTGGTTGTCTCTGATTGGGAGCCATATTTAAACTGTGTCTTTTCCTTTGTGGTGGTGGGTTTTTGTTCGTATTTGGTTGTGTAAACCCTAGACATCACGTTTTTCGTCTGTTGTTTTTGATCGTGTGATCATTCATTAAAATAATATGTTCACCCTCAACGCTGCGCCTTGGTCCTCCTTAGACGACCGTGACAGAAAAACCCACCACAACTGGACCAAGCAGCGAGTTGAGGAGCTGAGTGACGAGGGTTGGAGACAGAGGAGCGAGAGGTGGGCGAGAATGATGGAGGCCTGGCCCACGGGGAGGAGAGACCCCCAGAAATTTTTTAGGGGGGGCTCACGACGTCGGGGCAGCAGGAGGCCGCTATGGAGCTGTCCAGCGGGGTTGCAGAGGAGGCCGCCAGGTTACGGGGGCCACTGGTAGAAGAGGGGATGGAAGGTGTGGAGGCACGGCGAGAGGTACTGGGGTGTGTTGCCAGTCCGGTCCGGCCCGTTCCAGATCCCGGTGTAGGGCCAGTGGTGTGTGTCCCTAGTACGGTCCGGTTCTATTCCTGCTCCCCGCATCAAGTCTGTGGTGCGTCTCGTCAGCCCGGCTCTGCCGTTCCTGCTCCCCGCACCAGGTCTGTGGTGCGCGTCGCCAGCCCAGTCCGGCCCATTCCTGCTCCCCGCATCAAGTCTGTGGTGCGTCTCGTCAGCCCGGCTCTGCCCGTTCCTGCTCCCCGCACCAGGTCTGTGGTGCGCGTCGCCAGCCCAGTCCGGCCCATTCCTGCTCCCCGCACCAAGTCTGTGGTGCGTCTCGTCAGCCCGGCTCTGCCCGTTCCTGCTCTCCGCACCAGGTCTGTGGTGCGCGTCGCCAGCCCAGTCCGGCCCATTCCTGCTCCCCGCACCAAGTCTGTGGTGCGTCTCGTCAGCCCGGCTCTGCCCGTTCCTGCTCTCCGCACCAGGTCTGTGGTGCGCGTCGCCAGCCCAGTCCGGCCCATTCCTGCTCCCCACACCAAGCCAGTGGTGTGCGTCGTCAGTTCAGCACGGCCCGTGCCTGTTCCCCACACCAAGCCAGTGGTGTGCGTCGTCGGTCCGGCACGGCACGTGCCTGTTCCACTGGTTCCTGGTCCGGCGCCGGTCAGATGCGTTACGCCGGAGCTAGAGCAATCCGCTCCACCAGTGTGCAGTCCAGCTCCGGTCAGCAGGACCAGACCGGACCAGGGGTACTTTGGGGGGTTAGAGAGCGAGTGGGGATCAGGCCCGGAGCCGGATCCGCCGCCTAGGCGGAGTGCCCACGCGGTCCCTCCCCTGTGGTATTTAGTTGGCGCGGTCGGAGTCCGCGCCTTTAGGGGGGGGGGTACTGTCACGCCCTGGTTCTGGGGACACTGTTATGTTGAGCCAGGGTGTGTAGTTCTATGTTTGTATTTTCTATGTTGGCCTGAGTGACTCCCAATCAGAGGCAACGAGTGTCAGCTGGGGCTGGTTGTCTCTGATTGGGAGCCATATTTAAACTGTGTCTTTTCCTTTGTGGTGGTGGGTTTTTGTTCGTATTTGGTTGTGTAAACCCTAGACATCACGTTTTTCGTCTGTTGTTTTTGATCGTGTGATCATTCATTAAAATAATATGTTCACCCTCAACGCTGCGCCTTGGTCCTCCTTAGACGACCGTGACAGTCTTAGTGTTCTTGTTCTCTAAAATTGTTCTCTTATGGTCCAAAACAAAAGCATGAACGAGGGGTGTGAACAAGGGGTATGCCCATATTGCCAATCCCCTATAAGGCAGAAGGAAAGGGTGCCTGGTAAAAAAAAAAGGTGCATGCCTAGGTCAACCTCCATATTTCCAGTTCAACACATAAGCATAATTGATTCAAGTTCATTTATTTCTTAATACATTCATAATCACATTATCAATAGTAATATTTTATAATGATATATACTAAATGGGGAAAAACAATAAATATAGCATAAAAAAAAGAAATTTGAAATTGGCTCCAAAAGCATAATATGCAATAAATCAAGTGGTGGGCTCTATACATTCTGTACATTTCCTGACAATGAGGTGAAAGATTAAGCGGTAAGGGGTAAGAGAGTCAGCAAACCACCTGTTTATCACGAGGTTCCAGACTCATGCCCACTGGACACACGTCAAGCCTAATAATAACCCATGGTGTGAATAGTTCTGACTGGGAGACCCCCAGGAGTCTGGGGAACACATATGGATGTCATGTGAGAGGACTGGTGAATATCTTTTGTTTAAAATAACATTTATACAGTTTCAGCAGCTCATGTGTCAGACAGGACAGAGATTGCATGGTACGTCATCAGAAAGGGAGGACGAGATGAGAATGAGATAGGGCACACATGCTGGCTGGATTCAAGAGGACATTTTTTGCTGTCACACTGCCTGGCTGTCTGCTCAGCCTGGCAACATGATCAGCCTTTCTCAACCTGAACCACTCCTACTGGAGGCCAGTGTTTGGACCAACCAATTGGCATATTCTCTCTCTACAAATGTACAAACCCCACTGAGTCAACAGCCCGGAAATCACATACAGTGCTTTCGGAAAATATTCAGACCCCTTGACTTTTCCACATTTTGTTACGTTACAGCCTTATTCTAAAATGGATTAAATATTATTTTTTCTCAGCAATCTACACAATACCCCATAATGACAAAGCGAAAACAGGTTTTTAGAAATGTTTGCGAATGTATTTAAATCAAAATCTGAAATACCTTATTTACATAAGTAATCAGACCCTTTACTATGAGACTCGAAATTTTGCTCAGGTGCATCCTGTCTCCATTGACCATCCTTGAGATGTTTCTACAACTTGAATGGAGTCCACTTGTGGTAAATTCAATTGATTGGACATGATTTGGAAAGGCACACACCTGTCTAAATAAGGTCCCACAGTTGACAGTGCATGTCAAAGCAAAAACCCAGCCATGAGGTCGAAGGAATTGTCCGTAGAGCCCCGAGACAGGATTGTGACGAGGCACAGATCTGGGGAAGGGTACCAAAAAATGTCTGCAGCATTGAAGGTCCCCAAGAACACAGTGGCCTCCATCATTCTTAAATGGAAGTAGTTTGGAACCACCAAGTCTATTCCTAGAGCTGGCCGCCCAGCCAAACTGAGCAATCGGGGGAGAAGGGCATTGGTCAGGGATGTGACCAAGAACCCGATGGTCACTCTGACAGAGCGCTAGAGTTCCACTGTGGAGATGGGAGAACCTTCCAGAAGATCAACCATCTCCACAGCACTCCACCAATCAGGCTTATATGGTAGAGTGGATCGACTGAAGCCACTCCTCAGTAAAAGGCACATGACAGCCCGCTTGGAGTTTGCCAAAAGGCAAGATACTCTGGTCTGATGAAACCAAGATTGAACTCTTTGGCCTGAATGCCAAGCGTCACGTCTGGAGCAAACCTGGCACCATCCCTACGGTGAAGCATGGTGGTGGCAGCATCATGCTGTGGGGATGTTTTTCAGAGGCAGGGACTGGGAGACTAGTCAGGATCGAGGGAAAGATGAATGGAGCAAAGTACAGAGAGATCCTTGATGAAAACCTGCTCCAGAGCGCTCAGGACTTCAGACTGGGGCGAAGGTTCACCTTCCAACAGGACAACGACCCTAAGCACACAGCCAAGACAACGCAGGAGTGGCTAAGTGACAGACCTGAAAATTGTTGTGTAGCATCGCTCCTCATCCAACCTGACAGAGCTTGAGAGGATCTGCAGAGAGGAATGGGAGAAACTCCACAAATACAGGAGTGCCAAGCTTGTAGCGTCATACCCAAGAAGACTCGATGCTGTAATCGCTGCCAAAGGCTCTTCAACAAAGTGAGTAAAGGGTCTGAATACTTGTGTACAGTTGAAGTCGGAAGTTTACATACACTTAGGTTGGAGTCATTAAAACTCGTTTTTCAACCACTCCACGAATGTATTGTTAACAAACTATAGTTTTGGCAAGTCGGTTAGGACATCTACTTTGTGCATGACACAAGTAATTTTTCCAACAATTGTTTCACTTATAATTCACTGTATCACAATTCCAGTGGGTCAGAAGTTTACATACACTAAGTTGACTGTGCCTTTAAACATCTTGGAAAATTCCAGAAAATGATGTCATGGCTTTAGAAGCCTCTGATTGGCTAATTGACATCATTTTAGTCAATTGGAGGTGTACCTGTGGATGTATTTCAAGGCCTACCTTCAAACTCAGTGCCTCTTTGCTTGACATCATGGGAAAATCAAAAGAAATCAGCCAAGACCTCAGGAAAAAAAATTGTAGACCTCCACAAGTCTGGTTCATCCTTGGGAGCAATTTCCAAACGGCTGAAGGTACAACGTTCATCTGTACAAACAATAGTACGCAAGTATAAACACCATGGGACCGCGCAGCCGTCATACCGCTCAGGGAAGAGACGCATTCTGTCTCCTAGAGATTAACGTACTTTGGTGCGAAAAGTGCAAATCAATCCCAGAACAACAGCAAAGGACCTTGTGAAAAATAGACCTCCACAAGTCTGGTTCATCCTTGGGAGCAATTTCCAAATGGCTGAAGGTACCACGTTCATCTGTACAAACAATAGTACGCAAGTGTAAACACCATGGGACCGCGCAGCCGCCATACCGCTCAGGAAGGAGACCCATTCTGTCTTCTAGAGATTAACATACTTTGGTGCGAAAAGTGCAAATCAATCCCAGAACAACAGCAAAGGACCTTGTGAAAAATGCTGGAGGAAACGGGTACAAAAGTATCTATATCCACAGTAAAACAAGTCCTATATCGACATAACCTGAAAGGCCGCTCAGCAAGGAAGAAGCCACTGCTCCAAAACCGCCATAAAAAAGCCAGACTACGGTTTGTAACTGCACATGGGGACAAAGATCGTACTTTTTGGAGAAATGTCCTCTGGTCTGATGAAACAAAAATAGAACTCTTCGCCCATAATGACCATCGTTATGTTTGGAGGAAAAGGGGGTAGCTTGCAAGCCGAAGAACACCATCCCAACCATGAAGCACAGGAGTGGCAGCATCATGCTGTGGGGGTACTTTGCTGCAGGAGGGACTGGTGCCCTTCACAAAATATGTGGATATATTGTAGCAACATCTCAAGATATCAGTCAGAAAGTTAAAGCGTGGTCGCAAATGGGTCTTCCAAATGGACAATGACCCCAATACTTCCAAAGTTGTGGCAAAATGGCTTAAGGACAACAAAGTCAAGGTATTGGAGTGGCCATCACAAAGCCCTGACCTCAACCCTATAGAACATTTGTGGGCAGAACTGTAAAAGTGTGTGCAAGCAAGGAGGCCTACAAACCTGACTCAGTTACACCAGCTCTGTCAGGAGGAATGGCCCAAAATTCACCCAACTTATTGTGGGAAGCTTGTGGAAGGCTACCCAAAACGTTTGACCCAACTTAAACAATTTAAAGGCAATGCTACCAAATACTAATTGAGTGTTTGTAAATTTCAAACCCACTGGGAATGTGGTGAAGAAATAAAAGCTGAAATAAATAATTCTCTCTACTATTATTCTGACATTTCATATTCTTAAAATAAAGTGGTGATCCTAACTGACCTAAGACAGGGAATTTTTACTAGGATTAAATGTCAGGAATTGTATTTGGCTAAGGTGTATTTAAACTTTCGACTTCAAATGTAAATCTGATATTTAAAAAAATATATATATATATACAGTACCAGTCAAAAGTTGACACACCTACTCATTCAACGGTTTATCTTTGTTTTTACTATTTTTTTACACTGTAGAATAATAGTGAAGACATCAAAACTATGAAATAACACATATGGAATCATGTAGTAACCAAAAAAGTGTTAACCAAATCAAAATATATTTTATATTTGAGATTCTTCAAATAGACACCCTTTGCCTTGATGACAGCTTTGCACACTCTTGGCATTCTCTCAACCAGCTTCACCAGGAATGCTTTTCCAACAGTCTTGAAGCAGTTCCCACATATACTGAGCACTTGTTGGCTGCTTTTCCTTCACTCTGCCGTCCTACTCATCCCAAACCATCTCAATTGGGTTGAGGTCGGGGATTGTGGAGGCCAGGTCATCTGATGGAGCACTCCATCACTCTCCTTCTTGGTCAAATAGCCCTTACACAGCCTGGAGGTGTGTTGGGTCATTGTCCTGTTGAAAAACAAATGATACATTTACATTTACATCATTTAGCAGACGCTCTTATCCAGAGCGACTTACAGGAGCAATTAGGGTTAAGTGCCTTGCTCAAGGGCACATCGACAGATTTTTCACCTAGTCGACTCGGGGATTAGAACCAGCGACCTTTCGGTTACTGGCACAACGCTCTTAACCACTAAGCTACCTGCCGCTAAGCCCACTAAGCCCAAACCAGATGGAATGGTGTATCGCTGCAGAATGCTGTGGTAACCATGCTGGTTAAGTGTGCCTTGAATTCTAAATAAATCGAAGACAGTGTCACCACAAAGCACCCCCACACCATAACACCTCCTCCTCCATGCTTTACGATGGGAACTGCACATGCGGAGATCATCCGTTCACCCACACCGCGTCTCACAAAGACACAGTGGTTGGAACCAAAAATCTCCAATTTGGACTCCAGACCAAAGGACACATTTCTACCGGTCTAAAGTCCATTGCAGGCAATCTCAACGCTGTGCGTTACAGGAAGACATCCTCCTCCTTCATGTGGTACCCTTCCTGCAGGCTCATCCTGACATGACCCTCCAGCATGACAATGCCACCAGCCATACTGCTCGTTCTGTGCATGATTTCCTGCAAGACAGGAATGTCAGTGTTCTGCCATGGCCAGCGAAGAGCCCGGATCTCAATCCCATTGAGCACGTCTGGGACCTGTTGGATCGGAGGGTGAGGGCTAGGGCCATTCCCCCAGAAAAGTCAGGGAACTTGCAGGTGCCTTGGTGGAAGAGTGAGGTAACATCTCACATCAAGAACTGGCAAATCTGGTGCAGTCCATGAGGAGGAGATGCACTGCAGTACTTAATGCAGCTGGTGGCCACACCAGATACTGAGGGTTACTTTAGATTTTCACCCCCCCCCTTTGTTCAGGGACACATTATTCAATTTCTGTTAGTCACATGTCTGTGGAACTTGTTCAGTTTATGTCTAAGTTGATGAATCTTGTTATGTTCATACAAATATTTACACATGTTAAGTTTGCTGAAAATAAACGCAGTTGACAGTGAGAGGACGTTTCTTTTTTTGCTGAGTTTAGCAGTCTACTGAAGTAATCAGACCTATTCTTACTATAACGAACTGCTTCAGCTTCTATTCATCTTGAATTCTACATCTCCCACTACTATAAAAATATTTTTTGACAGCTGAAGCAACATTTTCTTCAGGAAATGTACCTTTTCTAGTTTAGTCACATTTATCTTAACTTGGAAGTGTTTACTTTGCAGGCTAACAAGAGATACAATGTCCCATAAATTGAATGCCCAAATAACTTTAAGTATCTACAAAACAAGTTCTGCAGTCACAAAACCCAAAAGGAAGGCTACAGCTAATCTTTTTTCCTAAAATTACTGTTCATTTGTTTGTCAAAAATAATGTTGTTTTTAAAATGTGACGCAGGGTATCCTTTTAAACAGTGAATCAACTTTGTTAGGCCTCACCTTAATAGCCCATGTGCCACTGGGTGAGATAATTTTGCCCCATAACAATGAAAACTTATGTGAGGTGTTGTTGGAGGTGTGTCTTGGTCAGTTTAGCTCGGAAAATGCCGCCCTCGTCTCGCCCTCGGCCACCTAATAGCCGATTTAAACCAATTTATGCTTGATCAGAAAATGCGGCCAGAGGCTCAGTATGGAGGGTGTGACGCAATTGCAAAGCCTCCGGAGGCTTGCGGAGGCCAAATCGAGCTCTGTACGGCGATGCCATGAGCCTCTTACATTTTGTAACGATGCGGAGGGCTCCGGATAGCTCGATTGGAAAATGTCAAGAACTTTGAACGTTTCTTCAAGTGCAGTCGCAAAAACCATCAAGCTCTATGATGAAACTGGCTCTCATGAGGACCGCCACAGTAAAGGAAGACCCAGAGTTACCTCTGCTGCAGAGGATAAGTTCACTAGAGTTAACTGCACCTCAGATTGCAGCCCAAATAAATGCTTCACAGAGTAAAGTAAAGTAACAGACATCTCAACATCAACTGTTCAGAGGAGACTGCGTGAATAAGGCCTTCATGGTCGAATTGCTGCAAAGAAACAACTACTAAAGGACACCAATAAGAAGAATAGACTTGCTTGGGCCAAGAAACACAAGCAATGGACATTAGACAGGTGGAAATCTTTCCTTTGGTCTGATGAGTCCAAATGTGAGATTTTTGGTTCCAATCACCATGTCTTTGTGAGACGCAGAGTAGGTGAACGGATGATCTCCGCATGTGTGGTTCCCACCGTGAAGCATGGAGGAGGAGGTGTGATAGTGTGGGGGTGCTTTGCTGGTGACACTGTCTGTGATTTATTTAGAATTCAAGGCACACTTAACCAGCATGGCTAACCCAGCATTCTGCAGTGATACGCCATCGCATCTGGTTTGCGCTTAGTGGGACTATCATTTGTTTTTCAACAGGACAATGACCCAACACACCTCCAGACTGTGGAAGGGCTATTTGACCAAGAAGGAGAGGGATGAGGGCTGCATCAGATGACCTGGCCTCCACAATCATCCAACCTCAACCCAATTGAGATGGTTTGGGATGAGTTGGACCGCAGAGTGAAGGAAAAGCAAGTGCTCAGCATATGTGGGAACTCCTTCAAGACTGTTGGAAAAGCATTTCAGGTGAAGCTGGTTGAGAGAATGCCAATGGTCTGCAAAGCTGTCATCAAGGCAAAGGGTGGCTACTTTGAAGAATCTAAAATATATTTTGATTTATATTACTTTTTTTTGTTTACTACATGATTCCATATGTGTTATTTCATAGTTTTGATGTCTTCACTATTATTCTAAAATGTAGAAAATAGTAAAAATAAAGACAAACCCTACAATGAGTAGGTCTGTCCAAACTTTTGACTGGTACTGTAGGTGTTCCTTTTGTCCAAGTGGGAAATGGCAGCATGGAGTGCAATTGAGATTGCGTCATCTTTGGATCTGTTGGGGCGGTATGCGAATTGGAGTGGGTCTAGGGTTTCCGGGATGATCATGTTGATGTGAGCCATGATCAGCCTTTCAAAGCACTTCATGGCGGTAGTCATTTAGGCAGGTTACCTTCGCTTTCTTGGGCACAGGGACTATGGTCGGCTTGAAACGTAGTTATTACAGACTCGGTCAGGGAGAGGTTGAAAATGTCAGTGAAGACACTTGCCAGTTGTTCCACGCATGCTCTGAGTACACGTCCTGGTAATCCGTCTGGCCCCGCTGCCTTGTGAATGTTGACCTGTTTAAAGGTCTTGCTCACATCGGCTATGGAGAGCGTGATCACACAGTCGTCCGGAACAGCTGGTGCTCTCATGCATGCTTTAGTGTTGCTTGCCTCGAAGCGAGCATAAAAGGCATTTAGCTTGTCTGGTAGGCTTGCGTCACTTGGCAGCATGCGGTTGGGTTTCCCTTTGTAGTCCGTAATAGTTTGCAAGCCCTGCCACATCCGACGAGGGTCAGAGCCAGTGTAGTAGGATTCAATCTTAGTCCTGTATTGACGCTTTGCCTGTTTGATGGTTCGTGTGAGGGCATACCGGGATTTCTTATAAGCGTCCGGATTAGTGTCCCGCTCCTTGAAAGCGGCAGCTCTGGCCTTTAGCTCGGTGCGGATGTTGCCTGTAATCCATGGCTTCTGGTTGGGATATGTATGTACGGTCACTGTGGGGACGACGTTGTCAATGCACTTATTGATGAAGACGGTGACTGAGGTGGTAGGAAATTGAAGGGGTTTGGGGTCAGCCAGGATGTTCTAGAGAGGGTGTTAAGCAGCTTGGTAGAGAGCATCCTCATGTTCAATATGACAGTATGGTATGGTAATCTGAGCGTGAGGAGCAAAAGCAAACTGACTAGAATAGTAAACACAGCCAGTAATTGGTCGACCACAGGCACATTTGAGCAGTCTGTTCCACAAGGAAACCAAAACTGGTGTGCCCAGTGGGAGGTGTATTTTACCAATAATATTTGTCGATGATGTGATGTCACCAAAGCTTCCAGATATGACACCAACAACAGGTATAATGCATACTGTTAAGGTTTGATTGATTGAGTTGATCTAAGGCACGTGTCAAACTCATTCTACGGAGGGCTGAGTGTCTGCGGGTTTTTCGCTCCTCCCTTGTACTTGATTGATGAATTGAGGTCCCTAATTAGTAAGGAACTCCCCTTACCTGGTTGTCTTAATGGAAAGGAAATACAAAAACCAGCATACACTAGGCCCTCCATGGAATGAGTTTGACACCTTTACCCCCTTAAATCAGGGGTAAATTCCGAATGCGGAGTCCGAACTGGGTGAATGAGTTGTTGGTGTGTGAGAAATGTGGAAGTCTGACAGCTGAAATGGTGGCGAGTAGTGTGGATGAAATGGAGGAAATGGAGAAAAGGTTGGAGATGCAACAGCTGTGCTGGAATGCGAACTGTATGGGTGTCTGTTCTGATGATATGGAGCGGGAGGATGAGGGTCAAGGACAGGAATGGTCTGTAGTGGAAAGACATAGGAAGAAGAGAGATCATGATCCTGAAAACAGTGCCGCGTCTAGTAAAGAAAGCATAAAGAGGGCCAAGGTATGAAGCAAGAGTAATAATATGTCAGAGTGGAAAGTGGTGATGGTGTTTGATGAGACCACAGGGCCTCATTTACACCCTATCCGACTAAACAATGCTGTAGAGAAAGAGATAGGTGAAGTCAAATTAGCCCAGTTCATTGGAAATGGTAGATTGTTAATATTTTGTGGTAGCCAGGCTCAGCAAAGGAAGATTCTGCAAATGGAAAAGCTTAATGGGAATAATATTAAAAGCCATGTCCCTGGTGCTTATGCTAGGTTGAGGGGAGTCCTCACTGGGGTCCCAATATCTATGTCCATAGGTGATATTAAAGAAAATGTGAAGGGAGGCAGAGTGATTGAGGCCAAAAGGTTAATCAGTAGGAAAGAGGGTCAAAGAAGTGAAAGCTTATCAGTGCTGCTGAGGTTATAGAAGGTTTTGCTTGTAAAAGTACAGATAGGATTCCTTAGTTTCAATGTCAGAGAATTTGTCCCATCCCCATTGCGGTGTTTTAATTGCCAAAGAATGGGACATGTAGCTGTTCAGTGTAAAGGAGAGAAAAGATGTACCAAGTGTGGAGGGGTTACATGATTATGGTGAATGTGGAAGCAATGTGAAGGTTAAGTGTTGTAATTGTGGGGGGGGACATAATGCAGCATTTGGTGGATGCCAGGTGCAGAGAAAGGCTAGAGTGGCTCAGAGATATAGAATCAGGGATGATGTATCGTATGTAGAAGCTGTAAGACAGATTGGTGGAACTACAATGCGGAATGATGGAGCGTCCATGGCTGCTCCTGTACTAAGCAGATCTAATGTCATGGTTGGTGCTTCTGCTGGACCTGGCACGGTTTCGAGACCTGTTCAGAAATCTTGCGCTCGTGAATGTGCTGTGTCAAAGGACACTTTGGATAGTGAATTAAGTTAACCTTACCAATGAAAGCTATAAAGTTATCAACACGACTCGTGTTGTGGAAAGCAGAAATGCCAGGTTGAAGGTTATTGTGGGTATGGCAAAATAGTTATTGGGGGTAACACATTACTGTTGAAATGGTTTTAGACATGCTGAATAATCCTAAGGGTGGATTGTTTCAGCATGATATAGATCAAGTTTAATAGGTTGGGTAGTAGGGATGGAAGTTAGTAAGGATTTATTTGTTTTTTATTTTATTTGCTTAGTAGTACAGAATTAGGCAGACCATGATCAATCGCACACTCCAGCACAGTAGGTGGCGGCATGCACTTCAAACATTTGTTTGCGGACCGCCATTATATTATAGAAGAAGAAGAAGTACATCACATAATGGTGATGGGGAAAGTAAGTCCCTCTATCAATTTCGGCACGATTAAGGGCTTGCTGAATATCATCCGTGTCAGTTGTTTTGTCATTATAAATCAATAGTAAATGTGTCTTCCATGGATTTATGTGGTGTTCAAGGACCGTACTTCAGTGAGGAAATTTGACAAAACCAAATTGATAAGACTAAGTCTCTGCTGTGCAAACCCATTCGCAAACAGTGACTGTGAGGTCATAGGAGTGGCACAGGCCATAAACAAAAACCCAAGAGGGAACTCTTCACAGAGGATGATGAAAGGTACAGTATCTGGTATGAAAGGTTGTGAATCTCTGAATAAAGACAGGGATGTGCAATGCCCAGCATCTGGATGTCAGTTGATATTCCATTTCAATCCATTTATTGTGAGGATGCAACTGCGTACCACACAACTAGAGCACTGTAGTCTCCAATGCCAGAGGAGTTTGCCTATCCAGTCAATATAATTATCTCCATATTATGTTAGAAGCAGCTAACACTGCTCCTCTCTGTTTACATTCTTGCTTTCATTATTTAATAGGATTGCTGGCTTTATTAGCAGATTGTGTATGGCTATTCAGGAGAGTGCTGAGCTCTGTGGGTTTGGGGCGATGACCCAGTGGGGCCCCTGTTCCAGTGGTTTTCAAAGCTGCTCCAAAGGTAACAGAGTGCATTGTCCCCCTGCAGTAGAGCTCATCACTGACAAATCCCAACAATTACAGAATGTCTTCCAAGGACTGCCTTTGTCAAACTGTTAGCATAATTGTCTGACAAAGCCTAAAGGTGCACAGCTATGATCAGATTGAATCCTGGCCTTGGGTAGTTATTGCATGAGTTTATTTACTTACACACACATGCACTTCCACAAATTAATGAAAAATCACATTAGTTATTACATCACCAGTGGAACGCTTTCCTCTATTTCTCCTCTATTGTTCCCGCAATAGATTCTAAACTTTTACTTCCTGATCGGTTGTTAATCATTGCCGGACCCCTTGTGCCACTTGTAAAAATTTTATTTGTGGCAAAAGGCCATAAAACATCAATAAAGGCAGAGGCTCCACTTCCGTCAAAATCTATCCATGTGAGAATACAGCGAAAAGCAGATCAAGAGCTTTATTCAATCCATATTGCTGAAGTCAGCGTTAGAGCATGATTGAAATGAAGGCTGCATTCACGATAAACGCTGCATATGTCGGCTCAATCGGAAATTACCTTTACATTTCTATCTCGCAATCTGTAACGCTTTACAGATTGAATAGAGCCCCAAGTGTGGATTTTTTTGTATTGGGGTCTGTGAGAGTGACGGATTTTGTCCCAAAAAAATTGAATTGCTAATTTGCTAAGTGAGTCTTATTTGATCGAATAGACTTTATAATCGGAGTTGTGTCTGTTGTTCACACGCGTATCTGCGCTCTCATCGGCTAGAATGTTCACATCTGATCTCGCCTCCTTCCTCCTGCCTTTCCGCCTTTGCGACTATGGCCTTTTCTCAATTAGAATTGCTCAACATCTGCGTCCTCTCTCCTCCATCCTCTCTGGCCTCCTTTTGAAACAGGTCAAAGGTAATCAAGGAGAGGCAGCGTGGACAAAAACGCTCTTGTATGAAATTAGAAATTATTCTCCAATCGCGCGTCATCAGGCAAATTATGTTTACAAGGTGGAATCCCAAAATGAATGTATAAAGTGATAAAACAAATGCAGCTAGCTGTGCAAGACATTGTATATATAAAAGGATAACTAGCATATCGTTTTTAAATGTGTGCATGCTTTTCTCCTCCAACAATACAACAGCAGATTCAAAGGGGGTGTAGTAGGCAGATATCAAAACTCTTCCGCAGTAGGATGCACTTGCGCTTCCTCGCCAAAAGGAGGCTATTGAGGTGGGGAGGACAGTCTTCCGCTTGCCTACTAACGAATTGACACTCATCGGTTTCTGGGTCACAGAGGAGAGGACAGAGGACAAACTTTTGTCCAAACGGGAAAACTTCAACATAAAAAAATTAAATAAAAAATGTGTCATTTAGCAGACGCTCTTATCCAGAGCGACTTACAGTTAGTGAGTGCATACATTTTCATACTGGCCCCCCGTGGGAATCGAACCCACAACCCTGGCGCTGCAAGCGCCATGCTCTACCAACTGAGCTACACAGAACTGTAGCTTCCATTGTTAGGGCGGACCATCTCTTCATTATATAGAGCAGTGTTTCCCAACCCTGGTCCTCGAGTAGCCCCAACAGTACACATTTTCATTGCAGCCCTGGACAAGCACACCTGATTCAACTTGTTAAATGAGGTGTGTTTGTCCAGGGCTACTACGAAAAATGTATACTGTTGGGGGTACTGAGGACCAGGGTTGGGAAACACTGATATAGAGTACCTCTGATTAAAGATTCTCGCTTAGCCATCTTTATATTGTATTTCCAGGTACAGTCGTGGTCAAAAGTTTTGAGAATGACACAAATATTAATTTTCAATGTCTGCTGCCTCAGTTTTTTATGATGTCAATTTGCATATACTCCAGAATGTTATGAAGAGTGATCAGATGAATTGCAATTAATTGCAAAGTCCCTCTTTGCCATGAAAATGAACTTAATCCCAAAAAAACATTTCCACTGCATTTCAGCCCTGCCACAAAAGGACCAGTTGACATCATGTCAGTGATTCTCTCGTTAACACAGGTGAGAGTGTTGACGGGGACAAGGCTGGAGATAACTCTGTCATGCTGATTGAGTTAGAATAACAGACTGGAAGCTTTAAAAGGAGGGTGGTGCTTGAAATCATTGTTCTTCCTCTGTTAACCATGGTTACCTGCAAGGAAACATGTGCCGTCATCATTGCTTTGCAAAAAAAAGGGCTTCACAGGCAAGGATATTGCTGCTAGTAAGATTGCACCTAAATCAACCATTTATCGGATCATCAAGAACTTCAAGGAGAGAGGTTAAATTGTTGTGAAGAAGGCTTCAGGGCGCCCAAGTAAGTCCAGCAAGCACCAGGACCATTTCCTAAAGTTGATTCAGCTGCGGGATCGGGACACCACCAGTGCAGAGCTTGCTTAGGAATGGCAGCAGGCAGGTGTGAGTGCATCTGCATGCACAGTGAGGCGAAGACTTTTGGAGGATGGCCTGGTGTCAAGAAGGGCAGCGAGGAAGCCACTTCTCTCCAGGAAAAATATCAGGGACAGACTGATATTCTGCAAAAGGTACAGGGATTGGACTGCTGAGGACTGGGGTAAAGTCATTTTCTCTGATGAATCCCCTTTCCCATTGTTTGGGGCATCCGGAAAAAAAGCTTGTCCGGAGAAGACAAGGTGAGCCCTACCATCAGTCCTGTGTCATGCCAACAGTAAGCATCCTGAGACCATTCATGTGTGGGGTTGCTTCTCAGCCAAAGGATTTTGCCTAAGAACACAGCCATGAATAAAGAATGGTACCAACACATCCTCTGAGAGCAACTTCTCCCAACCATCCAAGAACAGTTTGGTGACGAACAATGCCTTTTCCAGCATGATGGAGCACCTTGCCATAAGGCAAAAGTGATAACTAAGTGGCTCGGGGAACAAAACATCGACATTTTGGGTCCATGGCCAGGAAACTCCCCAGACCTTATTCCCATTGATAACTTGTGGTCAATCCTCAAGAGGCGGGTGGACAAACAAAACCCCACAAATTCTGACAAACTCCAAGCATTGATTATGCAAGAATGGGCTGCCATCAGTCAGGATGTGGCCCAGAAGTTAATTGACAACATGCCAGGGCGGATTGCAGAGGTCTTGAAAAAGGGTAAACACTGCAAATATTGACTCTTTGCATAAACTTAATGTAATTGTCAATAAAAGCCTTTGACACCTATGGAATGCTTGTAATTATACTTCAGTATACCATAGTAACATCTGACAAAAATATCTAAAAACACTGAGGCAGCAAACTTTGTGAAGACCAATACTTGTGTCATTCTCAAAACTTTTGACCACGACTGTACAGACCTCAGGTACTAGATGTATAATATATAGATATAATACACTGAACAAAAATATGAACACAAAATGTAAAGTGTTGGTCCGACGTTTCATGAGCTGAAATAAAATAGATGAAATGTTCCATACGCACAAAAATATTATTTCTCTCAAATTTTGTTCACAAATTAGTTTAAATCCCTGTTAGTGAGCATTTCTCCTTTGGCAAGATAATCCATTCATCTGACAGGTGTGGCATATCAAGAAGCTGATTAAACAGCATGATCATTACACAGGTGCACCTTACATTTACATTTTAGTCATTTAGCAGACACTCTTATCCAGAGCAACTTACAGTTAGTGAATGCACACATGTTTTTTTAATTTATTTTTAATTATTTATTTTTTCATACTGGCCCCCCGTGGGAAACGAACCCACATCCCTGCCGGCCAAACCCTCCCCTACCTTGGACGACGCTGGACCAATTGTGCGCCGCCCATGGGTCTCCCAGTCACGGCCGGCTGCGACAGAGCCTGGACTCGAACCAAGATCTCTAGTGGCACAGACCACTGCGCCACTCGGTGGGGACAATAAAAAGCCATTTTAAAATGTTCAGGTTTGTCACACAACGCCACAGAGGAATATTAATGTCTGTAATAAAGCCCTTTTGTGGGGAAAAACTCATTCTGATTGGCACCTATGGCTGCATTTTCCAAGCTGTTTAAAAGGCACAGTCAACTTAGTGTATGTAAACTTCTGACCCACTGGAATTGTGATACAGTGTATTATAAGTGAAATAATCTGTCTGTAAACAATTGTTGGAAAAATTACTTGTGTCATGCAAAGTAGATGTCCTAACATACTTGCCAAAACTATAGTGGTTGAAAAACGAGTTTTAATGACTCCAACCTAAGTGTATGTAAACTTCTGACTTCAACTGTATATCCTTGTGGAATATCAATCATTTGTTCTTTATGCAAAGAAAAAAAGCAATGCATGCTCTATTATAGCAGTTTATTGATCAATTCCTTCAGGTACATACCATAGCTACCATTGTGCATATAGCCACTTCAATTACAAACAGCCTTCTGGAATACTTATAACTTTCATTACAGTAAAATAACTTAACTTTCAACAGCTCCTGTTAAACCAGGGGATATATTGTCATTCCTTCAGGAGGGAGGGAAACCAGGGACCTTCAGTAACCACCAGCTGATCAACCATGACTGATATCTCAGCATTAACAGCATGAAATCAAGTGAAATTAGATTCTGTTCACAAGTAAGATGGGTCTGGCATTGGACACATTCCATGACAACACAAAGATTGATGAGTCCTGGCCATTATATAGTGATTTTGTGTCATTGAAGTACAGATCAAAAATGGACAGCAAACATACTAAAAATACATTTAACTTAAATATTTATCTTCAAATACAATGTTTTACGACGTCGCAGACTTCAAATATGAAACAAGGTCTTGGCGCTCGCCCTTCTTCTTGATGCCAGCAAAGATCATCTTTGTTCCTGGAATGTATTTCTTTGGGTTTTCCAAGTACTCCATCAGGGTGGCTTCACCCCAAGTAATGCCTACAAGAGAATAATACAATCCCTTAGCTAAGGCAAGGAACTCTGTACATCAAGACAACATTCAGTTAATTAGCTGACATTTTATTCATGACCTGCAAGTTTGGGGACAACTATACATTTCCTCACTTGACCAGAAATGTGAATTGACTCAGCCACACTAACTAGGTCATGGCTAGAAGGGATCCAGCTTTTGTCAAATTGTGATTTGTTTCAGCAAACCAGGCGTATGTCGCACGTAACTATTTCACAGGAGAGGATTTTGAACGTAAACATTTATTCTTCATCAAAATGCATTTTTGCAAATGCCTTCTGGAACATGTGAACTTTAATAGCAAACTTGTATGCCATCTGTAAATATGAATACAATTGTTAAATTACGAGCCTAGTTGGTTTAGCCACAGAAAAAGACAGCAACCTTCCCACTAGGCATGATTAGCTGAGATAATGAATGGGCTGGACATACCGAGAGATGAGTTCGGATTGGTCTGCCATGTAGCATACTTCTATCTATAACATGAGCTGCTCAGTATGTGTAGGTAATCCTTTCTAACACGGCTTTTTAAAAAGATATTACAAAGAACTGTAAAAGTGTTGCTAATGTTCTCCACTCAGACGATGAGGAAATCCCTGATTTAGAAAAAAAATGGTAGTCTTCTGAAACGGCAATCAACAGTGTTGTTGTCACAGAAGAAGTTGACAGTTTTGAAATCAGTGAAATGCCTGGTGGAAGCAGAGTATGATAGCTAAGAGAATTCTGGCGTTTGATTGCAAATATGCGGAGGGAGTCGAAAAGAGAACACACAGAAGGCTGTTGTAATAAAAACACCTGTCTCCGGATTACATCTTCAAACTAAGGGCAACCATGGCATCCATGACAGAGAGGGAGAAGCATTCATCCATGTATGAGTAAGAGAGTCTAGCGAGCTACATTTTCAGATATGTTTAAATTTTGTCAGAAAGTTGCTTTCATTGCAAGTTAAAGCGTACTATTAGCTAGCTAGCTAACGTTAGCTGGCTGGCTTGCTAGCTAACGTTACGTGTATCATCTGTGTAGTAACATTATTCGCATCTCAGACAGTCATTTGCATTGCTACTTATGGCCTAATGTTAGCTAGCTAGCTAACATTGAACCTAGTTGGTTAGCTTTGGCTACCTGCAGATTAATGCATGGTAGTAACATTATGAGTTGGGAGTATAGTTAATTGTTTAGCTAGCTAGCTACATGTCTAAACAAAAGACTCCACTATGCAAGTAACCATTTCACTGTACCGTTTACACCTTCTGTATCCTGTGCATGTAACAAATAAACGTATATATTTTATTTGATATAGTGTGCGTTTACCAGAGACGGTAATGAGAAGAACAACATGACCTGCACCAAAGTCAAATTAGGATTTAACGTTAGGCCAACGAGTTCTAAAAATCTCCGGTAGAATGCCCTGCTTTTATTTTGTCAAACTCACAACCGTAAGCTATTTTCTATAATTAGCTCACCATTAACTTGTAAATAATTCTTGTAGAGTTTTTTTTCCTGTAATAATGAATAAAAATTAGCTAAAGTTAAATATTTGTCAGCTATGATATGGTCATTAATTGAACTGGCTAGCCAGCTAACAAGCTAGAAACTAAAAGTTGCTTTTAGTTGCCTGGTTTGCTAGATTGACATATACTAAATTAATTTTTAAACAGATGGGTTTATTGGTGTTAAAATACACCAGTTCTGCTATTTTGGACCACCAGGCTGCTGATGTCACGCAGCCTGTGATTTGTTTTTATACCTTTTCATAACGACAAGTTTGATGTCGGACAACAATAGAATGTTCATGACGATAGACGTAGTATAAACCAGCCTTTAGTCTGTTTTGCACATGGCCTCATGTCAAATCCTTAAAGAGATAGGTTTAAGAGGGTGTAAACAATGCTGAATGGGTGTAGACAAAGAGCTCTCTAGTAGGTGTACCGAAACATACAAGGGCCATTTTCTCAAAAGTGTGGTTACAAGTTGATCAACTTTCAAAGCAGAATTACTTTCCCCATTGTTCCTCAACTGTAGTGTATGATACAATTTTCTAGCTCCGAGTTGCTACTTTTATCCAATGTAAAAAACACAATTTCAAATTTTGTTAGATAAGACCAATTCGAGACGATTTGACTTTCGTAGCAGGTTAGGAAAATGAATGCATCAGGTTTGGAGAATTAGTTTAAGGTTAATTTTACAATCTGGATCCCTTCTAGCCATTTCCCACTAACTAGGAGGACAGGTGAAAAGGCCTACCTTTGCTCTTGTTGGCGTCTGTGTAGGAGTAGCCCTCAGCCTGACCAGTCTTACGTCCGAACAGACCCCAAAGGTTTGGACCCACTTTGTGCTTCCCACCCTCTTCGACAGTGTGGCACTGGGCGCATTTCTGAACGAAGGCCTTCTTTCCCTTTGCAATGTCACCCATAGTAACCTAGTGGAGAACACAGCACGTTAGGTGATAAAGCAGAGCGTAGCTAACCTAACGTTATCCATGACTTGGTCTGGATTAGTCTGAGCAATATTCAGTTGATTAACAGCAAGCAACTGGGCCTCCTCCCCGATGAAGGTGATTCTACAATCTAAAGGTCATTTGAGGTAACGTGAACTTGTTAGCTAGCTAATTTACGTAACTAACGTTAGCTACCAAATTAGCAACTTTTTTGCTTAGAAAAATATAGCTAAAAGCTTCACGGGCCAAATTAGCCACACTGCCTTGAGCTAGCTCAGCCAGAAGTCAACCAGCTAAAGTTAGCTAACTAACTAGCTAGCCATCAACGGAGCATTGTAGCCGACATCGCGGGCTCGTTCACTTTCCCCATCAAGGGCAGAAGATACAGTACAACAATCTGTCGATTTAGCGAACCAATACGTAATTTATAGTTAAAACAAAAACGAGTTAGCTAGTTGTAATTGAGTTTCTTACTACGAGAACAGACTTTTTTCTAGAAGAAAGCTGACCAGTGACTTTGCTAGTCAGTTAGATGGGTAACGTTAGTACTACTAGTTTGCCAAGTAATTTGCCGCTATTATTGACAAGGAGCTGTCACTGTCAGTGATGCTGAGCTAGCTAGCTAACAAGCTAAGAAGATGTCAATGATCTGCAATACTTAGTTACCTAGCTACCTATAAATCAAACACTTTAATCAAATCTATTATAAATAACGTTAGCAATCAAATATTAGTTAGACAATCTAAAAGGGCATGGATGGATGGGCACAGCCTTAGTCAATTGTTTTCGAATTACCGGTTAGGTTTACGCAATTCCTATTCTTCAAAACCCAGGACACGCGACACCGTTACCAACTCGAGTCCCGTGTACCGGTATATCATAATTTTAGTGGAATACAAGCAACAGTGATACGGTCGCAAGGTAAAACAGAATTTGAAACAATTTAACAAAATGAGTCACGATTATTACCTTTGATTAATATCTTTTAAACCACCCAAGGAATTATCGGCTGCCTATGGAATGGTCCTACTGCGGGCGTAATGGAAGGTCACATTATTTTAGAGGCACCGGCATTTGACGTCACAATCAGGCAGGTCAGTCACGTGCTAGCTTTCGACGAATCTGTAAGTGGTACTGTCAGACTGATACGCTGACTACACCGGGCACGCGCATGTTGATTTTGGTCCATCCACACCAGACGCGATCAGGATATGAATGTTAACATATCAAAACGAACTCTGAACAAACTATATTAATTTGGTGACAGGTCGAAACATTCATGGACATTTAGATGGCTAGCCTGCAGTTGTTAGCTAATTTGTCCTGGGATATAAACATTGGGTTGTTATTTTAGCTGAAATCAAATCAAATCAAATCAAATCAAATTTTATTGGTCACATGCGCCGAATACAACAGGTGCAGACATTACAGTGAAATGCTTACTTACAGCCCTTAACCAACAGTGCATTTATTTTAAACAAAAAAGTAAGAATAAAACAACAACAAAAAAGTGTTGAGAAAAAAAGAGCAGAAGTAGAATAAAGTGACAGTAGGGAGGCTATATATACAGTAAAATAAAGTGACAGTAGGGAGGCTATATATACAGGGGGGTACCGTTGCATAGTCAATGTGCGGGGGCACCGGCACATTGGAATTTTGACCCATTTTGAGTCACACAAAATCGTGTGTTCTCTACTCCGATAATTAATCCACAGATAAAAGGGAAAACCTAGTTAGTTTCTAGTAATCTCTCCTCCATCAGTCCTCTTCTTCTTCTATGGACCTTATATGGCGGTTGGCAACCAACTTTAAGGTGCATTACCACCAGTGGCGATTTTAGCGTGTAAATCTTGGTGGGGCAAAAAAATAAGTGGGATGCAAGCCACAACACTAAACAATACATTCATTGCACTATAACGGTGACAAACGGTGCCCACAAACTGTTAGGGCCTACATAAAGCTGTCCCAGAAGCAGTCCAACATCTTACCACTGCTACACCTAGCTATCAGCAGAGCCTTGTCTGGCAGCGAAACAGTTCATTCAGCCTCATTTACTGCCTTAAAAAAAAAAAAAAAACATAGCTGATATGGCTGACTTGCTTAAACAAATGTGGTTTCTAATGACAATTGAGATGTGCAAACTATGGCATAAGGGGACGACAAGCAGATAAGAGGCAATCGTAATTTCGATTAAGACATTAATGAGCGAGCTAGGACGGACGTAGTCAATATAACTATTTGTTTAGCACCTTTGAAATGTACAGCGACAGAATTCAGAACATGGGCCGTTCTTACAGTGTTCTCCCTGTACACCAAGTCAGAACCGTATAATAAATAAAGGGGGGCATATAAGCAGACAATGAGTGCCTTACAATATTCGATGATAACATTTCTCTAAAACAGGTTATAGGCTACATGTGCACCACCAAGTCATAACAGTAGGCGAAATAAAGAGGGGTAAATAGACCAAATTATTAGGGTGAGGCACATGGGCTACTAACATATTACTACACAACATACAGTACCAGTCAAATGTTTGGACACACCTACTCATTCCAGGGTTTTTCTTTATTTTTTACTATTTTCTACATTGTAGAATAATAGTGAAGACATCAAAACAATGAAATAACACATATGGAATCATGTAATAAACAAAAAAGTGTTTAAACAAATCAAAATATATTTTATATATTTGAGATTCTTCAAATAGCCACCGTTTGCCTTGATGACAGCTCTGCACACTCTTGGCATTCTCTCAACCAGCTTCACCTGGAATGCTTTTCCAACAGTCTTGAAGGAGTTCCCACATATGCTTAGCACTTGTTGGCTGCTTTTCCTTCACTATGCGGTCCGACTCATCCCAAACCATCTCAATTGGGTTGAGGGCGGGGGATTGTGGAGGCCAGGTCATCTGATGCAGCACTCCATCACTTTCCTTATTGGTAAAATAGACCTTACACAGCCTGGAGGTGTGTTGGATCATTGTCCTGTTGAAAAACAAATGATAGTCCCACTAAGCCCAAACCAGATGGGATGGCATATCGCTGTAGAATGCTGTGGTAGCCATGCTGGTTAAGTGTGCCTTGAATTCTAAATAAATCACAGACAGTGTCACCAGCAAAGCACCCCCACACCATAATGGTTCCAACCGCGTGTCTTTGTGAGACACGGTGTGGGTGAACAGATGATCTCCGCATTTTGTATTTCCCACCGTAAAGCATGGAGGAGGTGGTGTTATGGTGTGGGGGTGCTTTGCTGGTTTGGGATGAGTCGGACCGCATAGTGAAGGAAAAGCAGCCAACAAGTGCTAAGCATATGTGGGAACTCCTTCAAGACTGTTGGAAAAGCATTCCAGGTGAAGCTGGTTGAGAGAATGCCAAGAGTGTGCAGAGCTGTCATCAAAGCAAACGGTGGCTATTTGTAGAATCTCAAATATAAAATATATATTGATTGTTTAAACACTTTTGTTTATTACATGATTCCATGTGTGTTATTTCATAGTTTTGATGTCTTCACTATTATTCTACAATGTAATAAAGAAAAACCCTTGAATGAGTAGGTGTGTCAATTTTTTACTGGTGGTGTACACTTAGTATTACTTTCTTAGCTACAGTATACATATCTCCCTGGCATATTACATAATTTTTGCAGCAGCATACAATACATCTTTGGACTCACCTTGTTGTGCTGTTCTCAGTTGAACAGGAAGGTGGCGCGGCGGTCGTCCGTGGGTAAACTTTGTCATCAAAGAAAGAGAAAGAGGCTGAATTTACAATTCCGAGTTGGATGACCATTCAAAACGTATTTTCCCCACTCAGGGCTAATTTATTCCCGACTTCCCAGTTGTCTTGAACTCACTGGAAGTCAAGTTTTCACAGTTCCGAGTTAACAGTTGTTTTGAGCACGGCACAAATCATGCTTTATTGACAGCATTGGAAATGTTGAATGTTTATAATTTTAAACTTGGAAAAGAGCCCCTTAATCCCAGATTTGGGACCACACAGCCACTCCACTGAATAGCAGGCTAGTGATTGCTTTGCGATGCGTGCAGTTAGCCACTGTCACCGATTCCTTCCAAACCACTCATTGTTGAATTTGCGATTTCCAACTTATGTAATGTTAATGTCCAATGGCCGATTAGCACCAATACGTTTTATCTATAATTTCTCTTCATTATTTATCTTCATATGACAAGGATTAAAAAGGATTTGCCAGTAGATTGTCGACTTGATTCATGATGATGACTGCTAGCTAAGATTTTTAAAGTATGATGTTGACATGATTAGTCCAATCAAAGCTGCTTTAAACATATAATGTGATTTGACGTCATTTTATCTGTGGCCAATGACCTTCTTGGAAGGGCACTTCTAATGTTACTCTATGGCAGGACCCAAAGGGCTTGAATTTTCGAGGTCTACCCTTAGACTTGGCGGTGACGTAGTGTCCCCGCTAATCCCCGAGCCGACTAGGTGAAAAATCTGTGAATGTGCCCTTGAGCAAGGCACTTAACCCTAATTGCTCCCGTGAGTCGCTCTGGATAAGAGCATCTGCTAAATGACTAAAATGTAAATGTAAATGTAATGACAGAACACTGGGCCAATCATGGCGCAAAGCTCCGTATTTTCTGCTGGCTTGCCCCACCATCACAGAAAGCACTGAGCTAGGCTGAAACACCTACTTTTTGGAGCTGCCTTACTCAAGAAAACAAAAAAGAGACCATGTTTGTATGCAGCTTTATTAACTCAATTATATATATATATATTTTTTACATTGTTTGCAAACTGATATGTGACACTTATTAAATGGCTAAATAACATGCATTTTTTTACTTTTTAAATAATTTAATTATTTTGCTGTGGGGCTCAAAACAAAACAAGTGGGACTCTGCCCCACCTGCCCTGAATGACGGGTCAACACTGATTACCACCACCACCTGGACTGGAGTGTGGACCTCAGTTCAGCCACAGATAGAACAATGAGACAGATATTTCACCAGATGTATAAATGTGAAGCATCCGCTTGGCGTTTCCACTCACTACCAAATATGGTAGTGAGAGGAAGCCCAGTTGCCAGCAGTGGGAGAAGTTGGAACGAGATGGATTTTGCCCAACATACTGATACTTTTCTCATCGATGAAACATTTGATCTCAATACAATTTTCTGTTCCCAAAACTAGAACATATTACGAGCAGAGTTAACAAAATGTTTACCAAAGTTTTTAAAAAATTGCGTTGTTTAGGAGTGCAAAGGCATATTGAGTTATTGCACACTCGCACTTCAGAGTAGGCATTCCCTAACGGAAATATGTGCATGCACGCTAGAATGCGCCAATAGGATCTTGCTAGCTTGTGCCTGGCTCTGTCCACCTCCACGCTTGTGCTGCCCACTATGACTCATTTGTTTCCATTTGAAACGACGGGCTATGGTCTATCTTGGTTTAGTAAAAAAATCATATTTGGTTCAGCTTTCAGTCACCCACGTGGGTATATGCTCCTAAAAACCAATGAGGAGATGGGAGAGGCGGGACTTACAACTTGTCAAGCATAAAAAATAGAACCAAGTTTTATTTTAGTGCCTGGCTACGCAGACGCTCGTTGACACGCGCAAACAGTTTGAATGAAATTATTGAATAACATGTACAGTGCATTTGGAAAGTATTCAGACCCCTTGACCTTTTCCACATTTTGTTACATTACAACCTTATTCTAAAATGTATAAATTGTTTTTTTCCCTTCATCAATCTACACACAATACCCCATAATGACAAAGCAAAAACTGGTTTTTAGAAATGTTTACAAATGTATTAAACAAAAACCGGAAATATTCAGTATTCAGACCCATTACTCAGTACTTTGTTGAAGCAGTGATTACAGCGTCGAGTCTTCTTGGGTATGACGCTACAAGCTTGGCACACCTGCATTTGGGGAGTTTCTTCCATTCTTCTCTGCAGATCCTCTCAAGCTCTGTCAGGTTGGTTTTCAGGTATCTCCAGAGATGTTCGAACGGGTTCAAGTCCGGGCTCTGGCTGGGCCACTCAAGGACATTAAGAGACTTGTCCCGAAGCCACTCCTGTGTTGTCTTGGCTGTGTGCTTAGGGTCGTTGTCCTGTTGGAAGGTGAACCTTCGCCCCAGTCTGAGGTCCTGAGCGATCTGGAGCAGGTTTTCATCAAGGATCTCTCTGTGTTTTGCTCCGTTAATCTTTTCCTCGATCCTGACTAGTCTCCCAGTCCCTGCCGCTGAAAAACATCCCCACAGCATGATGCTACCACCCACATGCTTCACCGTAGGAATGGTATTGGCCAGGTGATGAGCGGTGCCTGGTTTCCTCCAGACGTGACGCTTGGCATTCAGGCCAAAGAGTTCAATCTTGGTTTCATCAGACCAGAGAATCTTGTTCCTCATGGTCTGAGAGTCCTTTAGGTGCCATTTTTTGGTACCCTTTCTCAGATCTGTGCTTTGATACAATCCTGTCTCGAATTCCTTCGACCTCATGCCTTGGTTTTTGACATGCACTGTCAACTGCGGGACCTTATATAGACAGATGTGTGCCTTTCCAAATCATGTCCAATCAATTTAATTTACCATAGGTGGACTCCATTCAAGTTGTAGAAACATCTCAAGGATGATCAATGGAAACAGGATGCACTTGAGCTCAATTTCGAGTCTCATAGCAAAAGGTCTGAATACTTACGTAAATACGGTGTCTGTTTTTTATTTTAAATCAATTTGTAAAAAATTCTAAAAACCTGTTTTCGCTTTGTCATTATGGAATATTGTGTGTAGATTGATGAGGAAAACAATTAATTTAATCCATTTTAGAATAAGGCTGTAACGTAACAAAATGTGGAAAAAGTGAAGGGGTCTGAATATTATCCGAATGACCTGTATGTGTACATTTATTTTGCAACGCGGGCGGTGTTGTCAGCATGTGACCATCTAGGACAGCGGTATAATTTTAAAAATAACTAACCCAAGATAGACTCGAGCCTGTCATTTCCAATGGGAGCAAACTTATCATAGTGGGCATAACAAGCAAGGTGGGCAGAGCCAAGCACGAGCTAGTGAGATCCTATTGGTGCATTCTAGCATATATTTGCATATTTCCATTAGGGAACGCCTAATCTAAAGTGCACTGGTGCAATAACTCAATTTGCCCTTGCACTCCTAAGCAAGTACATTTTTTGGTGACTTTGGCATAGGTAAAACCTACAAAAACGCAGTCCACTCTTTTTGTTACAGATTGTACTTTTGCAAAAAGAAAACTGTATGTACAGCAAATGTTTTATGAGAAAATTAGCAGAATGTCGGCCAAAATCCACCTCACTCGATCTTCTCCCACTGCCGGCCACTTGGCTTCCTCTCATCCCCATATTTGGTAGTGAGTGGAAACGCCAACCAGATGCGTCACATTAAAAATATCTGGCTCATTGTTTTATCTGTGGCTGTATCACAGATTATATTGACCAGTTACTCTAGTGGCCGCTCTAACAATAAAAATAAATGTCTTCAAATATGGAATGCAGTCAGGAGGAGGCAAGATCAGGTGGGACCATTCTAGTCAATGACAGGGCAGATATGCGTGTGAACCAAGGGGCCAGGGTTCACACTAGAGCAGGGTTTCCCAAACTCGGTCCTCGGGACCCCAAGGGGTGCACGTTTCGGTTTTTGCCCTAGCACTACACAGCTGATTCAAATAATCAACTGATCATCAGTTGCACTAGAGGTCTTCACGGATCCACATGTACCCAAATATCAGAGACCGGATCCAGAAATCTAAATAATGTCACGGGTCTGGGTCGGATCTGAAATGATTGTCACTGGTCTCAGGTATGTTTAATTTTAACTGACTTGTCCGGAAGGGCCCGTACAGATCCGAACGCAACTGCTGCAGTAGAGAGATAGAATGAGACATTTTTTAATTTATGCTGCTGCTCTTGCTTTTCACAAGAGTGGAGCGTGGCACGTGGAGCTTGTTGTTGTTGGCCAATCATAAGTCATCAAAGCGGCAATAGGCTACGGTCATAGAGCATCCATGTGTGGCAAAAGTTAGGATCAAATCAAGCTTTATTTATACAGATCAAATCAAATCAAGCTTTATTTATACAGCACATTTCAGACATGGAATGCAACACAATGTGCATCACAGGAAAAAACTAATAAAAACAATGAAAATAAAAACTGAAATATTTACTACACAACAAACATAAGAGGATAGAAAAACAAAAGAATAACAACAAAAACAGAACGACTAAAAATCACCCTAAGGAAAAGCAAAGCTAAAAAGGTGTGTCTACAGTTTCGGTCCCCCTCAGGTTCTCTGTCAGGCTGGGGGCATGGTAACTAAAGGTTGCCTCTCCATGCCTCTTGGTCATCAGCTTTGGGATAGTTAAAAGACCAGTGCCTGAGGACATGAGGGACCTACTGGGTACATAACTTAAAAGCATGTCTGACATGTATTGGGGTGCACACATTTGGATTGATTTGAAAAACCAATAGAATAATCTTAAAATGAATTCTAAAACTCACAGGCAGCCAGTGCAGAGTCCTTAACACCGGTGTAATGTGTGCTCTCCGTCTTGTCTTGGTCAGTACCCGTCCTGCAGCATTCTGTATGTTTTGCAGTTGACCAATGGCTTTCTTGGGTAGACCAGACATGAGAGCATTACAGTAGTCAAGCCTGCTTGTAATAAAAGCATGGATGAGTCTCTCGATCAGCCTGAGAGAGAAATGGCTCAGGTGGTAAAAAGCTATTTTGGTCACATTCCTAATGTGTGATTCGAAATTGAGTTCAGAATCTAAAATAACACCTAGGTTTTTTACCTGGTGTTTTATCTTTATTGCTCATTAATTAAAATGTGCTGCCAGATTCTCTCTTTGTGCTTTGGCTCCAACAATAAGTACCTCAGTCTTGTCTCGATTTAGCTGGAGGAAGTTGTGAGCCAACCTAGTATTTAAAATCACTAATACAGTCTAATAATTTATACGTGGAGCTAAAATCCTCTGGTGACACAGAAATGTAAAGGTGTGTATCATCTGCGTAGCAGTGAAAATCAATGCTGTGCTTTCTGATAACACAGCCAAGGGGTAACATACAGTGGGGAGAACAAGTATTTGATATACTGCCGATTTTGCAGGTTTTCCTACTTACAAAGCATGTAGAGGTCTGTAATGTTTATCATAGGTACACTTCAACTGTGAGAGACGGAATCTAAAACACAAATCCAGAAAATCACATTGTATGATTTTTAAGTAATTAATTTGCATTTTATTGCATGACATAAGTATTTGATCACCTACCAACCAGTAAGAATTCCGGCTCTCACAGACCTGTTTGTTTTTCTTTAAGAAGCCCTCCTGTTCTCCAAAAAGTACTGTGCGCCTCCCATAGTCTATTCTTGACTTGGGGACTGTGAAGAGACCTCTGGTGGCATGTCTTGTGGTGTCCGACATTCAACATGTCAATACCTCTCACAAATACAAGTAGTGATGAAGTCAATCTCGCCTCCACTTTGAGCCAGGAGAGATTGACATGCATATTAATAAATGTTAGCTCTCTGTGTACATCCAAGGGATTGAAAACAATGACATCCAGTTTCGTCCTGCTTCCATGAGTCTTTCACGCAGCATTATATAATACTGTAGCGTATTCAGGTGTAGCCCTGACTAGGACTCTTACCTGGGTCCAGCGACTGTCAACACCTTAGCCATTTCGTCAAGACATCCTAAACTCTTGACAAGGTTGCTAGGTGTTGGGTTAAGGTTAATACACTACCCCCTTCCTTCGGGAGAGCATGTCCCCACAATTCTCTATACCAAGCAACACACGTGTATACACCTCTCTGACTGCCTCATGGGCGCCATCCCATTTCTGACACCATTGTAGAGACTTCGGGGTAGGGCTGGGACATGAACCCGGGTAGGTAACAACACATCTGCCACACTGATCCTCAACACGGGGGCCCCTCAGGGGTGCGTGGTCAGTCCCCTCCTGTACTCCCTGTTCACCCATGACTGCATGGCCAGGCATGATTCCAACACCATCATTAAGTTTGCCGACGACACAACAGTGGTATCCTCCATATCCTCCCTCTCTCCCTCTTCCCCCATCTCCTCCCTCTCTCCCTACTTCCCTGCTCCAGGGTGTGTGTCAGTTCACTGTACCTCACCTCTCCAGTCTATCTATCCCTCCATCCATTTTATCACTCTCTGTTTCCACCTCCCCACCTGTCCAGTCATTCAACAGCTGCCTCTCCTCTTATCTCCCGCTTCACCTTCCTTTATCCCTCCATCCATCTCTTTTTCTATCTCCCTCCCCCTCTCTTTCCCTCTCTCTTCTGCTCTCTCTCCCTCTCCTGCTCTCTCTCCCTCTCTCTTCCCCCCTCCACCCCTCTCGCTCTCTCTCTATCCCTCTGTTTTTCCACCTCTCCAGTCAGTCCATCATTCTCCAGGCTGAGAGTGCATTATTCAGTCAACACAGACCTAGCCTGACATCACTCATCCACTCACTCAGAGAGAGAGAGAGAGAGATGGATGAGGGACAGAGGGATGGAGAGAGGTAGGGTGGGAGGGATGGAGGGAGGGAGGAATGGAGAGAGGTAGGGTGGGAGGGATGGAGGTAGATGTAGGAGGGAGGAAGGGAGAAATGTAGGGTGGAGGGAGGTAGGAATGGAGAGAGGGAAAAAGAGAGAGGGAGAGAGAGAGAGAGAGAGAGAGAGGGGGGAGAGAGAGAGAGAGAGAGAGAGAGAGAGAGAGAGAGAGAGAGAGAGAGAAAGAAAGAGGGTGAACAGTTAGCGAGAGGGGTAATAGCGGGAGTGAAAAGAGGGTGACAAAGAGGGTGAATCACCACATCCCTCTCTCTCTCCCTCCCTCTGCTCCTCCCTCTCCTTCCCTCTCACTCTGTCTCTCCCTGGTGGTCTCCTCTTTCTTGGTAACAGGACTATATTCTCTCTAACTGACCAGTGTAAGAGGACGGTTGCTAGGCAATGGCTGAAGTGGTACTTTCCCCTCAGGGAGAAAGTAATTCTCTCAGGCCACTAGTACAATCATACTGAAACTCTCAGCCAATCACTGACAAGACAGAGATCCAACGAAAGACGGATGGTGAGAGGACCGGGGGGAGAAACAAGAGAGAGAGAGAGACATTTGCAAAAAACACACACATTTCTTTCCACAGGGCGAGGGCACTAGAACATTCTGCAGCACCCGGCCTCACCCTACTAGAAATGTCTTCTGTCTGCTGATGATCTGGTGCTTCTGTCACCAACCAAGGAGGGCCTACAGCAGCACCTACATTCGTGGTCAAAAGTTTTGAGAATGACACATGTATTGGTCTTCACAAAGTTTGCTGCTTCAGTGTTTTTAGATATTTTTGTCAGATGTTACTATGGTGTACTGAAGTATAATTACAAGCATTCCATAAGTGTCAAAGGCTTTATTGACAATTACATTAAGTTTCTGCAAAGAGTCAATATTTGCAATGTTGACCCTTCTTTTCAAGACCTCTGCAATCCGCCCTGGCATACTGTCAATTCTGATAGAAGCCCATTCTTGCATAATTAATGCTTGGAGTTTGTCAGAACAAGGATCTTTACTGGTGGTCCCGAAGCCAGAATACAAAATAACGGACTTATCACGATAAAAGAAAGGCGGAGCAAATAAGTCTCCATTTAACCGTCTGACAGCCAAAATATGAAATACTACCTACGACTGAAACAAATAACGAAACAGGGAGAACACTTCTCAGGTACCTGTACTTAGGTCTCCGATCAGACACTGAGTAGTACTGCTGGACATAGAGAAACTAACAGAGAAAACTGAGCAAGGGAAGTGAGGGCATAAATACACAGGTGAACAGGTAGACACAGGTGACACCAATAGGATACTGATTAGTCCAGACTGTGAGTGAGGAGGTGCCTAAGGTTGTCGGAGGATGACACCTAGTGGGTTGCTCCGGAACTGCGACCCCCCTCCTGTAACAGAAGATACGTTACTCGTTATTTCTAGCTTTAGTGCAGTTTTCTGCCTTCACAACCAGGAGAAAATGTGTCATAAAAATGACGCTTCCTCTAGAAGGCTTGCTTGAGATTGCAATGATTGAACTGTCAATCAAAGGCGTCCGGGACCTAAGGGATCTGCGCACTTTTGATTGGCTGATAATCTACTTGGTTGTTTCTAATAATAATAATAATAATATGCCATTTAGCAGACGCTTTTATCCAAAGCGACTTACAGTCATGTGTGCATACATTTTAACGTATGGGTTGTCCCGGGGATCGAACCCACTACCCTGGCGTTACAAGCGCCATGCTCTACCAATTGAGCTACAGAGGACATTTCACATAGTATTAACCCATTAGTTGACCCGAGTTAAACGTGGCTTTCAAATAGTTCTTTTTGGCCCCCCGTAAGAGTACGTATCATTCCAATTCATCATGTTAAGTTTGTACACTGCTAGTTAAATTTCAATATACATTTAATAACATTGTTATTTAAATATAACAAAGTGGTAACTATCCCGACATTGGAATATGCATAGGCAATTGAGGAACTCATACTCTTGTATAATCCTCATCAAAGCTACAAAAGTGTCAGTGCTCAACCTTAACATGTGATGAAAATACAACAGATCAGATTAATCTGAATTACATTTACTCTCACGGGTGGCCAAAAAGAACTATCTGAGAGCTATGCCTCTACTAATCAATTGTCACGATCGTTTACCTGACGAGACGGACCAAGGCGCAGCGTGTTATGCATTCATGTTTATTGATGACTAAACACACGACAAAACAACAAACGAAACGTGAAGTCCAAGGTAGCACACAAACATACCTCACACGGAACAAGATCCCACAACTAACAGGTGTCAAAAGGCTGCCTAAGTATGGTCCCCAATCAGAGACAACGAGCGACAGCTGCCTCTGATTGGGAACCACCCCGGCCAACATAGAAATAGACATACCAGATACTACACCATAGAAACAACACAACACGGAATATACACACCCTGACTCAACAAATACGAGTCTCTAGAGTCAGGGCGTGACATCAATCAATCATTCAATCAATCAAATGTATTTATAAAGCCCTTTTTACATCAGCAGATGTCATAAAGTGATATACAGAAACCCAGCCTAAAACACCAAACAGCAAGCAATGCAGATGTAGAAGCACGGTGGCTAGGAAAAACTCCCTAGAAAGGCAGAAACCTAGGAAGAAACCTAGAGAGGAACCAGGCTCTGAGTGGTGGCCAGTCCCCTTCTGGCTGTGCCGGGGGGACATTATAACAGTACATAGCCATTAAGGCCAGATTTTTCTCCAAGATGTTCAAACGTTCATAGATGACCAGCAGGGTCAAATAATAATCACAGTGGTTGTAGAGGTTGGAACAGGCCAGGACATCAGGAGTAAATTTCTCTTGGCTTTTCATAGCCAGGCATTTAGAGGTTGAAATAGCAGGTTCAGTAGGGAGAGAGAGTTGAAAACAGCAGGTCTGGGACAAGGTAGCACGTCCGGTGAACAGGTCAGGGTTCCATAGCCGCAGGCAGAAGAGTGGAACTGGAGCAGCAGCACAACCAGGTGGACTGGGGACAGCAAGGAGTCATCAGGCCAGGTAGTTCTGAAGCATGGTCCTAGGGCTCAGGTCCTCCGGGAGGGGAGGGAGAGAGGGAGAGAGAGAGAATTAGAGGGAGCATACTTAAATTCACACAGGACACCGGATAAGACAGGAGAATAACTATTGCAGCATAGATACTGGAGGCTGAGACGGGGGGTCGGGAGACACTGTGGCCCCGTCCGACGATACCCCGGACAGGGCCAACCAGGCAGGATATAACCCTACCCACTTTGCCAAAGCACAACCCCCACACCACCAGAGGGATATCAACAAACCACCAACCTACTACCCTGAGACAAGGCTGACTATAGTTCACGAAGATCTCTTCCACTGCACGAGCCCGAGGGGGCGACAAACTGGACAGGAAGATCACGTCAGTGACACCCCTCCTAGGGACGGCATGGAAAGCACCAGTAAGCCAGTGACTCAGCCCCGTAATAGGGTTAGAGGCAGAGAATCCCAATGGAGAGACAGGTACCGGCAAGGGTGGTTTGTTGCTCCAGTGCCTTTCCGTTCACCTTCGCACCCCTGGGCCCAGACTACACTCAATCATAGGACCTACTGAAGAGATGAGTCTTCAGTAAAGACTTAAATGTCGAAACCGAGTCTGCGTCTCTCACATGGATAGGCAGACCATACCATAAAAATTGAGCTCTATAGGAGAAAGCCCTGCCTCCAGCTGTTTGCTTAGAAATTGTAGGGACAATAAGGAGGCCTGCGTCTTGTGACCGTAGCGTACGTGTAGGTATGTACGGCAGGACCAAATCGGAGAGATAGGTAGGAGCAAGCCCATGTAATGCTTTGTAGGTTAGCAGTAAAACCTTGAAATCAGCCCTAGCCTTAACAGGAAGCCAGTGTGGAGAGGCTACTAAGCCACGCTACTAAGTTAGTCTTTAAAGAAAACAGCCCAACTAAGTGACCCAACTGGCTGGTCAAAATAACCCAACGTGTTCTGTCCACTATTTACCCAGCGCTGGATTGTTTTTAACCCAGCATTTTTTTTTATAGGCTGAACCAGTTTTCCCAGTCATATTGTCAACAAGGTAGCATGGTGCATAGTTCAGAAACAGACATCATGTATTTTCCATAAGATGTATGCTTGAATTTTCAAATGAGATTTCCTTGGGAAGGCAGATAAAGCACACATGCGTTTTCATAAAGAACAAACAACACTTTTGCATTTGAAAACTCAGAATCCTTATTACTCCACGTGCTTGACATGCATCAGTTTGTTTTGAGCAGACTTCAACATCGGCTTTAAACGGGGCACCTGGCCCCGCCCGGGAGGCAGCCCAGTTTAAAAAATTATGCAATGGCCGTGTTTCAGAGCTTCAAAACCGTGATGTATCGTGAGTAAAGTGTGACTGACTGACTGATCTACAAATAATATTGAGTAGTTATGTATGATGCAAGGTGATATGTAGATCAGTCTCGACTCACCTTTAAAGGGCGACTGCACTTCCTGATTTGGCCTTGTTTTGGATTTGGTTAATTAAGAAACAGGGGTTGGAACCAAAACAAAATCCAATCGTTTAGTTCTGAACAGACCCCCCAAAAATAGTGGTTTATATTGTTCCTTTCTGTTCCTTTTTTAACCTGTGAAATCAACATCATTTTTACATTTAGCTCATTAAAAAGAACATTTGTAAATAAAAATAGAAAATAGTACTACAATAAATAACAATAATGTGCAGGGGTATGAAGTACTGTAGTTGTGGTAATATGTACATGTACACTACGGTTCAAAAGATTGGGGTCACTTAGAAATGTCCTTGTTTTCGAAAGAAAAGCATTTTTTTGTCCATTAAAATAACATCAAATTGATCAGAAATACAGTTTAGACATTGTTAATGTTGTAAATGGCTATTGTAGCTGATTTTTTATGGAATATCTACATAGGCGTACAGAGGCCCATTATCAGCAACCATCAGTCCTGTGTTCCAATGGCAAGTTGTGTTTGCTAATCCAAGTTTATCATTTTAAAAGGCTAATTGATAATTGGAAAACCCTTTTGCAATTATGTTAGCACAGCTGAAAACTGTTGTGCTGATTAAAGAAGGAATAAAATATATTTTGATTTGTTTAACACTTTTGTTTAACAGTTTTGATGTCTTCACTATTATTCTACAATGTAAAACATAGTAAAAATAAAGAAAAACCCTTGAATGAGTAGGTGTGTCCAAACTTTTGACTGGTACTGTATATATATATTTTTTTACAATACACAACATCCATATAGAAGTGTGACTGTAGTCTTTTGGCATGTCCTGATTGTTGCCAAGGCGCAACCCTTCTTTCTCTTGAAGTTTGTTCAGCCCTTCAATATACTCCCACCTTATCTTCCATTCATCTTTTGTCTGGAAAGCTCCACCATCCCCTAAAGCGTTGGTGACCAGCTTCAACATGTGGCACACATCCAAGAGCACATGGACTTCCTGGAATCGATCTACAGGATTGGGGGAAGGAAGGTCTCGTGATTCACTTCGACGTTGGCTCTGAGTTCTCTGATCATGGCGGTTACATGCTGGCCCATCGCATGTCAGTGAGACAATGCAAACTCCCATGGCATGGAGCCTATGAAGGCTCTCCTGATCAGATTAGCTCTCTCGCTTCCCATTCATTCCACTGATTTGGAAGTAGGCCATAGAGATCTTCCAGGACTCATTGATGGCTACAACCATGAGGACCATAGCTTGGGTGGCTGGTGTGTCAGAATGGATTTGACCAGAGCCTACATCCACATAGCCATGTATTTTGTCTCCTGAGAACTCCAGTTGTTTGCGTATAGCCATCTCATCCACCATGAGAGCACAGAGTCTCCTTGCCTTCCTTCTTCTTATCTGCAACGTTATATTTCAAAGCGGTAAACATATTACCCAACTTCTCACAGACTGTTTCTGCAAATGATTGGGGAAGGAGAAAATTGTAGGCACAGGTGTTAAGGCGTAGCTTTCCCTTTGGATCTCGGTAGAATAAGTAATCTTCGAAGTGGTGGAAGCACAGACGAGAAGTTGCGTTGGGTTTCCAATTCTGTCTCCTGACATTGACCCACCACTGCTGCAGCCTGGCTTCATTACCTAAAGGGAAACTGTAAGATAAAGGTTTAGAAATGTAGCCTGTGTTCATTACTAAACAAATAACAGGGAGTAATCCAGTAAAAAAAGTAATCTGTTACACTGCGTTATTTTGGACACAGTCCAACTGACTGCAGTTTAACTGCAGTATAACTGCAATTTTGGGGGAAACACTTTTACTGCAGTTTCATTACTGCAGTAAAAAGTGCAGTAATGCTATTGCAGTAGTACTGCAGTCAAACTGCAATGAACAGTTATGTTACTGCAGGACTGCTACTGTATTACTACTGTAGTACAACTGCACATGAAATTCACATAATATGTGTCACTACTACTAATACTGCACAGATTCATGTGTAGTGTTGTCGTGGAAATTCTACACATGGACACTCAAAGTCAATCTTAAATTAATCATTGTTTATTAACAGCATGCTGGAGAGGTCACAGTCAAACTTATATGCATAAAGTACCGTCTGAAGTGAGATCTCCTGGGGCAGTCCCATTAGATCTCTTATATACTGCTTATAGACACGTTACATAGGCATAGTTCATAGGGTTGGTTCTGGCATGTGTCTGGCACCGTCTCCTATCTTAACTTATAGAACATATTCTGGTCGTTCTGCCAGATGGTCCTAAGGAGGGGTCATGTCGCCCCTTCTCATATCTTTATCAAGCACAGGCAGGAACCAAGGATTATTTATGACACTAAAACAAGATGAACATTTTCAAGGCTGTCTCTTCACATGATACAATTTCCCATCACATTCCATCCTCTTATCACTTGTGTGATAAAAATTATTCAATTTTAAGGTAAGCATTAGATTTTAGCTTCTAAATCAAAATACATCATCATAATAAATCATAATAAAGGTTATATTTCTATTAACAGGAGTTAATCTAATTTCATTCATAATCATCATAATAAAGCTCAAATCTACAATCAAAGTAGTAAGTAAATAAAATCAACACTAAAAACCACAGACACTTTCAAACCCTTCATTCTGGGTTGTAAACTAAATCAACACATAAAAACAGACACTTCATCCTTTCAAACCCTTCATTCTGGGTTGTGCAAGTTATATTTCTATTAACGGGAGTGATTTTATCAAAAATACACACACATACACAGCATGTTAATAACACAATCAGGCAAACTAAGCAAAAAACACACGCTGCAGCCCATTTCGCAATTTGGGATCCCCAATTTCCAAACAGGGATTCCAACCAAGTTGCAAGCATCCGCTCTGGTTGTGGGGAATGATTCTTAGCAACAGTGGCAATGTATTCGGCGAGATCAGTCATATTAGAAGAGTGATCTGGGACAAAAGTACAGCATTCATCGCCAATGATTGCACGAATGCCCCCTTGACCTGCCAAAAGATAGTCAAGAGCCTCTCTGTTTTGCAGAGCCAATTTACGCAATTCTTTTAGCATTGCCAATTTTCTCTACGTCTCTAGAGATCTACCGAATTTGGTCTAGGGCACATGCATATTGACTTTCACAGGGAAGAGAGAGAACACATGTTATAACAGTTTCATCCCAACCTTGATAAAAATGAGACTGGGGCAAGGTTAGCCCAAGCTACAATCTAGTGGCTCTCCTCACATTTTAGGGGCATAGCTCTGTCTCTAGAAGCCTGGCTTTTCCAAATCATAATTAGAACTATTGATAAATTATCCAACCCAAATTTAGAATGACAGTCCTTAGTCCTTCACATTGGTTCTATCACTTTAATTTAAGACCCTCAACTTACCACACACCGACACTTGCAGAATGTACATTTATACTTACATACAGTATATTCATCTTATATTTCTAGCATGAACTTTTCTCATCTTGGCCCCCATTTGTGGTAATGACAGATTGGTATCTTAATGCATTCTTAGTCTAAATTGCTATACATTTCCCAGTGTGCAGACCTCCACAATCAACCTGATACCCCAAATAAACAATTTTGGAAAAGCCTAAATCAATTACGGGCACGGTTGACCACCCCCCTCCCTCCCGGCACTCATTCTTCTGGCTTTTCAGTTCGTCCTCCCAATGGCACATGTTCAAAGTGGATGGCCCTTGGTAATGTCCCGATTTCTCTCACCTGAGCCGCCACTGTCCTTTACAGTCCATTATGTCTTGACCATTTTCCTACCAGTACACCAGCCGCATGAGAGAAGTTTGGACGGGAACTCTCTTCATGCTCACTCCACGTGGACTCATGTCACACTCCTGAGAGAAAAGGCATGAGAGAAAAGGCAGTTGATAGCTTCGACTGGATGTTGTGTACAGGTTCTGACTCAGGTGTCACGGTAGAAGTGGTGAAGGACCAAAGTTAACGCCATTGTCGCCATTACTTCAGCTGGTTAGAGGGGGTGAGGTTCACACTGTTCTTGGTCAAATTATCCCTTCCATGCATCTAGTGTAGATACCATCTGTGGTCACCTTCGCCATAACCTCGAGAGAGGACAGACCAGAACAACAGTTTAGTTTAGGGCATTTCTGATTCAGGAAATTCACTGTATGACAAATTATTACTACTACCAATATTCTTAATACAGATTTCTGAAACAAATGTCAAAGAGTATAACAAAACACAGTTGAAACCATTTTCCCCAAATTGGCTTATACTCCGCTATCATCTTGGAGATCTCACCGCAGAGTTACAGGGTCAGGGAGTTAGAGGGCTAATCCTTAGGGGAGAAATCCCAACTATCCAGCAGACCTAATCTGGTGAGATATGTTATTGAAGCAAGACAAAAACAAAGAAAACAAAACAACAACAGCAATACACTTCTTTTATAGGCAGGCATGTGAACAAAATCAATATGCATATTTACCAAAGGGCCCCAGGGGACTGGTAATTCCCCCTTTGGACACATGACTCACATAGTGATTCATGCGTCCCCCCAAAAAAAAAACACTGCCTGTTAAGTAAAAAAATAAACAAATTAGAATAACATTTCAAATTAGAATTACAACTCTTGACAACTCTATAAGGACGTAATTGTATCCCATAAGGTAATGGTAAAACAGACTAGAGACAGGTGACCCTCATTCCGGGGCAGCGCTCTCTCTCGTCCTTCTCGGGTCCGAATCACACATAGGACTATTGCTAAATTATAAACTTCTTCGTAATTATTAGTATTTCCATATTACATTTAAATGTCACCCAATATTCTTAGCCTTTCTAGTAAGGGTGATCAGGCCAGAACAGAGATCAGAGGTCAGTCAACCCTATTAAGTGAGTGTTTCTTTCCCTGTACCTCAGACATTATTTAAAGATATTTATTTACATTGGGTTTTTCAGTACATTTCTTATCAAGAGAATTTACATGTGCGCAACCAATACTTTGACAATATAAACATTTGTGTGCCCTTTAAGGTGCATCCTTTCTAACCCGTGAAAAACCCACTAAAACCGAAATAAAAAGACCCCACAAAATAAATCAAACACAGTATTAACACCACTAACAAATATTTATAACAGGTGGGTTGTGTGTGGATGCTGGTGTGTGTGGTAAAACGTAGGGGTAAATACAAACAAAATGGCCTTACTTAATTTGGGAGCTCCCTTAACAACCGGATCCGGGAACCTTTATACTGTATAGTACACAGTCTCAATAACCTTTCCTAAGGCACCTGCCTCAGGAAGCCTTTAAAAGGGAGAGAATTGATGTCCAAAAAAAACTTGGTAGTGGACATTCCATAAGTCCTGGAAGAAAGAAAATAAACATGTACTTAGTTTGCACATCTTAATCAATCCTAAAAATTCTTAATCTTAATCGAGTTTACTGCATCTTGGGCAGGAAGTCTTGATAAAACCATGCGTATACAGAATTACACTTCAGACACATCAGATGATACAGTGTTCCGTCAAGCGGAATAGGAACCTTCTAAAGTAAACAATCCCAGAGCCCCTCTCTTGTAATCTTATCATTTTGACCTGTTGCATTGACATATAGTGCTGTACTAACTGTCCCTGGGACATAAACTAGTCAAAATATGAAACATGTTGTTTAACAAATCTTCTAGGACCTTCAAAAAGTTGGTGCTGGCTTACATTGGCTCTACTTCAATTCTGGACACAATTCCACGTAACGGAAACAGATTATTGTTTAAGATGACATTACTTACTTAAATCACTGGACACAGTTCCACGTAATGGAGACAGATGATTGTTTTAGATGACATTACTTTCTTACTTAAATCACTGGTGCTACCCAAACTATAGAATTGAGTAATAATAATTGGAAATGGTCAAAAACGTGTCTTATACAATTATTCATACCTCTGTCCCAAATTTCCCCGCTGTGTCTCTTACAGCCTGTTTGAGTTCAGTGAGTACTGGCGGCTATCTATTGTTCCACAGGAAACGTATCTCTACCCAAACACCAGATGGCGGTACTAATTTAATATCAGTCCCAATGCTCAATGCCTCTGTTCGTCATGTGACCTTGTATTGAAACATTTACTTCTTCAAATTACTAAGATATTGCATTATGAGAGTGCTATCTGAAAGCCACTAATATTACCATTCACATTGTTACTTTCACTAGTCTCCATATCTGTTTCCCTCAACTAGGACTCCCTTCTTCCCAATAGGAAGACCTTCTCAATCTCTACTGCTAATAGACTCGGATCACTCTCAAACAATGTTCTGCTTTTCCATCTATTGCAAGGTTTAAAAACAAAACAAACATTACAATTTCATTTTAGTCTACCCTAACAATGTTATCCTTAATATTTATTACCAATTTATGTTGGATATTCACTTTCTGCTTCACACTTATTAAATGTCTATTATTTTAAGATTAACATGTAATGCGCTGAATTTATAAAATACATCGGCCAATTCAGAAGGGAAGAGATAAACTTTGGAATGTATATTATTTTAAGATTAACATGTAGTACGCCAAATGTATAGAATACATCGGCCAATTCAGAAGGGAAGAGATAAACTTTGGAGGGAGCTTCCTTTTTAAGGTAGCTCTTGAGACTAGAGTCTCTTTCTGGGATCAACTTTCAGTATAACTGGGCTGGCACTGTCTATCAGTCCCCTATAGATGGCGTGTTCTGCCCATAATAAGTCTCTACCTAGCAAGTTAAACTCTAGTAACCCATTATACTATTCATTTCTCTTAATATTTTTACACCACTTACATATGTCTATGTGTGGGTGTGAAAGTTGTATATTATTATAATGTTTTCTATTGTTACTTCATCAGATCAGACAGCTTTGCACACTCTTGTCATTCTCTCAACCAGCTTCATCAGGAATGCTTTTCCAACAGTCTTGAAGGAGTTCCCACATATGCTGAGCACTTGTTGGCTGCTTTTCCTTCACTCTGCAGTCCAACTCATCCCAAACCATCTCAATTGGGTTGAGGTCGGGTGATTGTGGAGGCCAGGTCATCTAATGCAGCACTCCATCACTCTCCTTGGTCAAATAGCCCTTACACAGCCTGGAGGTGTGTTTTGGATCATTGTCCTGTTGAAACAAATGATAGTCCCACTAAGCGCAAACCAGATGGGATGGCGCATCACTGCAGAATGCTGTGGTAGCCATGCTGGTTAAGTGTGCCTTGAATTATAAATAAATCAAAGACAGTGTCACCAGCAAAGCACCCCCCACACCATCACACCTCCTCCTCCATGCCTCACGGTGGGAACCACACATGCAGAGATCATCCGTTCACCTACTCTCACGTCTCACAAAGACACGGTGGTTGGAACCAAAAATCTAAAATTTGGACTCATCAGACCAAAGGACAGATTTCCACCGGTCTAATGTCCATTGCTTGTGTTTTTTGGCCCAAGTATGTCTCTTCTTCTTATTGGTGTCCTTTAGTAGTGGTTTCTTTGCAGCAATTCGACCATGAAGGCCTGATTCACGCAGTCTCCTCTGAACAGTTGATGTTGAGACGTGTCTGTTACTTGAACTGTGAAGCATTTATTTGGGCTGCAATCTGAGGTGCAGTTAACTCTAATGAACTTATCCTCTGCAGCAGAGGTAATTCTGGGTCTTCCTTTCCTGTGGCGGTCCTCTGTATACCACCCCTACCTTGTCACATCACAACTGATTGTAAGGGAGTAAGGAAGCAGGTGCAGAAGGAGAGTTTAATAACAATGATGCAAGGCAAATGAACAAAACAGGAAATGTGTACTGAACATGAAAACAAACCAATACTGCCTGATGACTGAGGCTTCTGAGGGCTAAATACAGGGAAGGTCATCAAGGTGATGATGAAGTCCAGGTGTGTGTAATGATGGGGAGCAGGTGTGCGTAATAATGGTTGCTAGGACCGGTGGTTAGTAGACCAGCGACGTCGAGCGCTGGAGAGAGGGATCGGGAGTAGGCGTGACATTAAGGTTGTGGATAGTAAGTAAGCTATTTGTTGATAGTTAGTTGAACGTCTAAAAAAATCTGAATAGTGTAAAGAACCTTCTTCCGTGCTTAAGCCTTCGTACGTCTACATGTAGCTAAGCCTTTTGTAAGTCTGTGTACAATCCCAACCCCTGTGCAGTGCTAATGATGACAATGACATACTGATTAATTACTGCACTTCTCTTTTGGGTAGGGCCTCCTTTACAACGTCCTCGGTCGCGTTGGATGCCCTCCTCCCATTCAGCTAACGTGTTGCCAACATTTCGCGACCAAATCCAACTGTTAAAAATGTGTTGGTGTATTTTTTATAATCTTTCCCTTGTATTCTGTCAAAAATGACTTATTAACTGTGAGGCCTCCTGACAGTGGGACCATTTCCACCGATTTCTAACAGAAGAAAGGTGTAATAAAAATAATGAGTGTTTCTGTTAATACAACAGTGGCTTTATATTTGCATATCATAAATGAATAGAGCCAGATATAATATTGCATTAGAGGCAAAAGCCCTCGCACAGGAGTGAGGTGGAGAGCCATGGTGGACGCCCTATGCTCCCAACGGTGTCAAGAGGTTTAAGTCAAAGTGAGTCATGATACTCCATTGAAAATCAGACATGGACAAATCAGGCATTACTGTCTGGCATGCACACGGATATGACAAAGGTTGTTAGGAATTAATGTAATTGGCAAATCTTTTCCCCTTCTCTGCATTTGCATGTGAGTGTGATTTGAGTGAGCAACAGGGAGGGAATGAGAGAGAGAAGGGGAGACACTTCACATTACTTACCAGAACTGTCTGTTCGGTCAGGAAACAAGAGTTTTGCTCCTGAAAAAATGACAAGGGCAAATTAAAATATAATTTGTTTGCTTTACAAAGTGTACACTCATTGTTTGTCAACGGGTGCTGTAGGTGGGTGTGGTGTGGGAATCAGGCGCAGGACGCAGAAGATAAGTCCAAAAGACTTTAGTAATGCACACACAAAACACAATCCAACAGCCCGGAGGCGAGAAAATGCGCACACAGGCGTAAACAAAAGGGCGCACTAAACATGTGCGAAAATACTCTCCTACACAAAGGAGGCAAGCTACAATAGCGCACTGAAAATAGTAGCGCACCAACACGACAGCGAAAACAATCACACACAACACCTGACAAACACAACGAGAACTTATAGGACACTATTGACGCTAAACGATAACAGGTGTACATAATCCAGACAAAACCAAACAAACATAGAAACATACAACGGTGGCAGCTAGTATTCCGGAGACGACGAACGCCGAAGCCTGCCCCGAAAGCAAGGAAGAGAGGCAGCATCGGCCGAAACCGTGACAATGTTGATATATTGATGTTTGTTTTAAATACAATTACACTCAACACCATATTTTGGACAGTGAAGCTATAATTTAAAAGTTGGCTCTATACTCCGGCATTTTGGGTTAGAGATCAAATGTTTCATATGAGGCGACAGTACATAACGCATTGCGTGCTATGAATATGAGACCAAATACAACACTTTTGACTACTTTAATACACCATAAGTTAATTTGACTTCTTAAAATGGGGGGCACTAGATGCATGAAGTGCTTTCATTTGTAATTACATTTCTAAACAGTAAAGCTGATCATGAAAATAACCTCAAATAAAAGGTGACATTCTGTACTGTCCTTATATGAAACATTTGATCTCAAATTCAAAATGCTGACATATAGAGCCAAATAAAAATAATTAACTTCACTGCCCAAATATATATATATATATATACAGTCAGGGAAAAAAGTATTTGATCCCCTGCTGATTTTGTACGTTTGCCCACTGACAAAGAAATTATCAGTCTATAATTTTAATGGTAGGTTTATTTGAACAGTGAGAGACAGAATAATAACAAAAAAATCCAGAAAAACGCATGTCAAAAATGTTATAAATTGATTTGCATTTTAATGAGGGAAATAAGTATTTGACCCCCTCAATCAGAAAGATTTCTGGCTCACAGGTGTCTTTTATACAGGTAACGAGCTGAGATTAGGAGCACACTCTTAAAGGGAGTGCTCCTAATCTCAGCTTGTTACCTGTATAAAGACACCTGTCCACAGAAGCAATCAATCAATCAGATTCCAAACTCTCCACCATGGCCAAGACCAAAGAGCTCTCCAAGGATGTCAGGGACAAGATTGTAGACCTACACAAGGCTGGAATGGGCTACAAGACCATCGGCAAGCAGCTTGGTGAGAAGGTGACAACAGTTGGTGCGATTATTCGCAAAAATGGAAGAAACACAAAATAACTGTCAATCTCCCTCGGCCTGGGGCTCCATGCAAGATCTCACCTCGTGGAGTTGCAATGATCATGAGAACGGTGAGGAATCAGCCCAGAACTACACGGGAGGATCTTGTCAATGATATCAAGGCAGCTGGGACCATAGTCACCAAGAAAACAATTGGTAAAACACTACGCCGTGAAGGACTGAAATCCTGCAGCGCCCGTTAAGTCCCCCTGCTCAAGAAAGCACATACAGTGGGGGAAAAAGTATTTAGTCAGCCACCAATTGTGCATGTTCTCCGACTTAAAAAAGATGAGAGAGGCCTGTAATTTTCATCATAGGTACACGTCAACTATGACAGACAAAATGAGAAAAAAAATCCATAAAATCACATTGTAGGATTTTTAATGAATTTATTTGCAAATTATGGTGGAAAATAAGTTTTTGGTCAATAACAAAAGTTTCTCAATACTTTGTTATATACCCTTTGTTGGCAATGACACAGGTCAAACGTTTTCTGTAAGTCTTCACAAGGTTTTCACACACTGTTGCTGGTATTTTGGCCCATTCCTCCATGCAGATCTCCTCTAGAGCAGTGATGTTTTGGGGCTGTTGCTGGGCAACACGGACTTTCAACTCCCTCCAAAGATTTTCTATGGGGTTGAGATCTGGAGACTGGCTAGGCCACTCCAGGACCTTGAAATGCTTCTTACGAAGCCACTCCTTCATTGCCCGGGCGGTGTGTTTGAGATCATTGTCATGCTGAAAGGCCCAGCCACGTTTCATCTTCAATGCCCTTGCTGATGGAAGGAGGTTTTCACTCAAAATCTCACAATACATGGCCCCATTCATTCTTTCCTTTACACGGATCAGTCGTCCTGGTCCATTTGCAGAAAAACAGCCCCAAAGCATGATGTTTCCACCCCCATGCTTCACAGTAGGTATGGTGTTCTTTGGATGCAACTCAGCATTCTTTGTCCTCCAAACACGATGAGTTGAGTTTTTACCAAAAAGTTATATTTTGGTTTCATCTGACCATATCAATCCTCTTCTGGATCATCCAAATACACTCTAGCAAACTTCAGACGGGCCTGGACATGTACTGGCTTAAGCAGGGGACACATCTGGCATTGCAGGATTTGAGTCCCTGGCGGTGTAGTGTGTTACTGATGGTAGGCTTTGTTACTTTGGTCCCAGCTCTCTGCAGGTCATTCACTAGGTCCCCCGTGTGTTCTGGGATTTTTGCTCACCGTTCTTGTGATCATTTTGACCCCACGGGGTGAGATCTTGCGTGGAGCCCCAGAACGAGGGAGATTATCAGTGGTCTTGTATGTCTTCCATTTCCTAATAATTGCTCCCACAGTTGATTTCTTCAAACCAAGCTGCTTACCTATTGCAGATTCAGTCTTCTCAGCCTGGTGCAGGTCTACAATTTTGTTTCTGGTGTCCTTTGACAGCTCTTTGGTCTTGGCCATAGTGGAGTTTGGAGTGTGACTGTTTGAGGTTGTGGACAGGTGTCTTTTATACTGATAACAAGTTCAAACAGGTGCCATTAATACAGGTAACGAGTGGAGGACAGAGGAGCCTCTTAAAGAAGAAGTTACAGGTCTGTGAGAGCCAGAAATCTTGCTTGTTTGTAGGTGACCAAATACTTATTTTCCACCATAATTAGCAAATAACTTCATAAAAAATCCTACAATGTGATTTTCTGGATTTTTTTTCCTCAATTTGTCTGTCATAGTTGATGTGTACCTATGATGAAAATTACAGGCCTCTCTCATCTTTTTTAAGTGGGAGAACATGCACAATTGGTGGCTGACTAAATACCTTTTCCCCCACTGTATACAGGCCCGTCTGAAGTTTGCCAATGAACATCTGAATGATTCAGAGGAGAACTGGGTGAAAGTGTTGTGGTCAGATGAGACCAAAATCGAGCTCTTTGGCATCAACTCAACTCGCCGTGTTTGGAGGAGGAGGAATGCTGCCTATGACCCCAAGAACACCATCCCCACCGTCAAACATGGAGGTGGAAACATTATGCTTTGGGGTGTTTTTCTGCTAAGGGGACAGGACAACTTCACCGCATCATAGGGACGATGGACGGGGCCATGTACCGTCCAATCTTTGGTGAGAACCTCTTCCCTCAGCCAGGGCATTGAAAATGGGTCGTGGATGGGTATTCCAGCATGACAATGACCCAAAACACACGGCCAAGGCAACAAAGGAGTGGCTCAAGAAGAAGCACATTAAGGTCCTGGAGTGGCCTAGCCAGTCAACAGACCTTAATCCCATAGAAAATATGTGGAGGGGAGCTGAAGGTTCGAGTTGCCAAACGTCAGCCTTGAAACCTTAATGAAGATCTGCAAAGAGGAGTGGGAAAAAATCCCTCCTGAGATGTGTGCAAACCTGGTGGCCAACTACAAGAAACGCCTGACCTCTGTGATTGCCAACAAGGGTTTTGCCACCAAGTACTAAGTCATGTTTTTGCAGAGGGGTCAAATACTTATTTCCCTCATTAAAAAGCAAATCAATTCATAACATTTTTTACATGCATTTTTCTGGATTTTGTTGTTGTTATTCTGTCTCTCACTTTTCAAATAAACCTACCATTAAAATTATAGACTGATCATTTCTTTGTCAGTGGGCAAACGTACAAAATCAGCAGGGGATCAAATACTTTTTTCCCTCACTGTATATATATATATATATATATATATATATATATATATATATATATATACTGTATAGTGTTGAGTGTAAATCAACCCTACTATCAAGGTAAATCTCTTTCCCTTCTCTGCTACTGTGCTTGTTTGAGTTTGAGTGAACGAAAGGGGAGAAACTTCACAAGACTCACCAAGGGATGTGTCTGTGGTTGGGTTGGCAGTGTCATGCACACAAGGGTTGTGCACCTAAAAAATATGACAAGGGCAAGTTAAAATATGATTTATTTGCTTTACAAAGTGTACACTCATTGTTAATAGATGAATTGTTTCTGCTAACTACAATTAAATCAACCCTTCTATCAGTCAAAGAGATTACCTCAATGGTGTCTCCTTCTCTCTGTCATCGGGCCATGTCTATCCATGGCCGCCGTGTAGCCCCCCATGGGCCCTTTCTGTTGCAGATCCTCAAGATTCCTCACTGCTCCTTTCATATGGTTCAGAATATTTTTTATCTCTGCGGGAGGGAATTCAAGTTACAGTTAGTACAGAAAATTCAATTCATACATAATTCATATACATATGGGATACATTTGTCTATGGCCTATTTCAAAAGCATTTGTGTGGTGATATTTATGGTGAGTGAAAAATAATCTGTGCTGCTTATCAGGGGTGCTGGAGATTGTGTGGTGTAGTCTGCGGTGGCCATCCTTCCAAACCTTGTCACGTTGGCTCGTGTTGGAAGTCTGGAGAAACTCTGTAAAAGATTTTAGGTTTGAATGGGAGCGCTGGCAGCCAGCATACCTTTCCACTCCTTGAGGTCCTTCTCTGCTTTAATCCTCTGTCGCTTTTCATATTTCTAGTCTGCCCTCAGGTCCTCCATTTTCTGCTTAAGGTCTTCAATTTCCTGCTTGATTATGATGTGGAAAATAATCACTATACTTTATTAAAAATCAAAGTTCTTCCAGAGTTTTTGTAGAATCAAGAATGACTTTATTACAGTTTCAACAAAGACAGGCTAGTCTGCAGATTTAGCCCCCCTCTCTCACTCTGCTCCCCATCTATATAGTCACATTCACACCCACATCCTAGCTTAAAATCCCTCCCTCTTCAGTTTCCCGCTCTTTATCACTCTGCCCACTTCCTTTGTCTATGATGGCGGCTAAATTCGCCTTTCATTCAGTTCAGAATCAATAGTAATACAATCAATCAATCCCTTATCTTGCAAAACACTCATGTTTAGTTTAAACTCTGTTTAACCCCGGCTCTCCCTCCAATTTGTTTGAGGAGAGAGGCAAAGGCCACAGTCTGGTTTCAGTCTCTGATAAGGTAGGACAGCCATGGATTTAAGTAAGAGCGAACAATTCGACCCTAAGTCAGATTCCCATTTCACCCATACACACACAGTGAAATGACCCAATTAAGTTCCTGCCTAGCAACAGAGAATTCTAACTTATATGTTTGTGATTAACTCAGTTGTATCTCATAGTCCACTAATAAATCTCCCTCATATCCCCCATATGGGATTACTAGTCCCATAAACTTACAAAAGTATATTATGTTATCAATCACACTCTTTGCATTCAAGGTTATACTCACAATGAACTATATCAATATTTCGACTCAAAACAATTCCACACACCATACCTAAAATAAATGCAACTTTGTTTTAACCATAATATCTAGGACATGTTGAGAATAGTGTCAACATCTTTAAATCACATAACTTCATTCAGATCAATCAGTCAGCTTACAATTCATAATCATAATCAAATGAACGGCCAATGCATGTTGCATTTGCTCCTGAGTGGCGCAGTGGTCAAAGGCACTGCATCGCAGTGCTAACTGTGCCACTAGAGATCCTGGTTCAAATCCAGGCTCTGTCGCAGCCGGCCGCGACCGGAGACTCATGGGCGGCGCACAATTGGCCCAGGGTAGGGGAGGGAATGGCCGGCAGGGATGTAACTCAGTTGATAGAGCATGGCGTTTGCAACGCCAGGTTGTGGGTTTGATTCCCATGGGGGGCCAGTGTAAAACAAATATATATGTATTCACTAACTGTAAGTCGTTCTGGATAAGAGCGTCTGCTAAAAATGTAAAAAAAAACGACCCAAAACAAATTTAGAATGACAATTCTTAGTTAGTCACCTTGGTTCCATCACTCAAAGTTAAAACTCTCACCTTGGCACATATTGACACTGGCAGAATGTACATTTATATTATCCATAATTCTAGCATTAGCTTCCTCATAAAGAGAATTACAACAGATCAGTATCTCAATGCATTCCTAGTCTAAATTACTATACATTTAGCAGTGTATAATACCTCCTTAATCAACCTACTACCTCAAATAACAATCCCTTCCTCCCCGGCACTCAATCTTCTGGCGTGTCTTCATTATGTTCTTCAGATAGCTTCATAGTTCATCTTGGATTGCCCATGGCAATGTCCCAATTCCAATGTCACACCTGAGCCGCCCCCACCTCTACCTCCATTCTGTTTTGTCCATTTTGCCAACCACTATACCCAAACTATGAGAAATGTTGTATTTGAATAGATCTCTCTTCCTGCCCACTCCACATGGACTCCTGTCACATTCTTGAAAGAAAAGGCATAAGAGAAAAGGCAGTTGATTGCTTCGATTGGATGCTGGTTCTGATTCAGGTCTCCTGGTAGAGGTCGTGCTGGACAGGAACGTCTTCAACGCCTTTGTTGCTCCTGTTCAGCCGGGTAGAGGGTTTTTTGTTTTTATTGAGGTTCACAACTCTCTGGACCGAATTATCTCTGCTATGCATCAAGACACCATCTGTAGTAACCCCGAGAAAGGACAGATCATAACAGTTTGGTTGAGTTCATTTCCAATCCAAAACATCTCTATAAGCATTGACTATATGACAAATTATTATGTTTTTGTCACGGATTCCGCCGAGACTGCTCCTCCTCCTTGCTCGGGCAGGCTTCGGCGTTCGTCGTCCCGGAATACTAGCTACTGCCGATCGATGTTTGGTGTTTGTCTTGTGTTGTCTAGTTTGTACACCTGTTACTTATTTTGTGTTGATTGTGTAACATATAAGTTCCCTTGTTTTACGTTTGGCCTTTGTGTGTTATTGTCATTTTGTCCTGTTTGATGTTCGGCAATTCTAGTTCGCCTTTTACGCACAGCGCGTGTTACTCCTCCAGTGTTGTGGAGACTTTTGTTTTGTGCGTGTTTACTTGAAGTAAAGTAGTCATATTGATCCTCTGTGTCCTGCGCCTGACTTCACCGCCCATACACATCACCCCATCTGACAGAATAACACACCAACCATGGAGTCAGCAGGACCAGCGGTGGTAACTGAGTCTCTGGAGGATCGGGTCAGCAGCCAGGACGCCATGATCCGTAGACTTGGCAACGCCATGAAGTTGTGATGGACACTCTGAGCTTGCCCACACCTCCTCCTACTCTACCACCACCATTGGTCAGACCCATCGCTCCATCTCCGGAGTCCAGTGGGATTCGGCTCTCGCTCCCGAGGGCATATGATGGCACCGCAGCCGGGTGTCAGGGTTTCCTACTCAAGTGGAGCCTACCTGGCAACCATTCACCCGGCGCCCTCGGGATACGAGAGCGTTCCGCCTCATCTCCTGTCTATCCGGCAAGGCATTGGAGTGGGCCAATGCCTAATGGAGGGGAATAGACGCCGCCACCATCAGCTATGCGGAGTTCTCCCGCCGCTTCAGGGTGGTTTTCGATCATCCCCAGAGGGTAAAGCGGCGGGGGAGCGCTCTGTTCCACCTCCGACAGGGGAAGAGGAGCGCACAAGAGTTCGCCCTAGACTTCCAGACTCTGGCGGCTAATGCGGGGTGGAATGAGAGGGCCCTCATCGACCACTATCGGTGCAGCCTACGAGAGGACGTTCGCCGAGAGTTGGCCTGCAGGGACACCAACCTAAGCTTCGATCAGTTGGTGGACATGTCGATCCGTCTGGATACCCTGCTGGCTACCCGCGGACGTCCGGAGTTGGGGCCGTCCCATTCCATCCCCCCAGCACCTCCGAGCCGAGCCCTATGGAGTTCGGGGTGCTGGTCTAGAGAGAGGAGGAGAGAGACCCGGAGAGAGGCCGCCCCCTGCACCAACAGTGGCCGAGAGGACACACTGCGGCTCGGTGCTGGGGAGGGTCTCCCTGGGGATCGAGGCAACAGGTCACGCACTGATGAGTCATTTCAGGTGAGTAGGCGCCCAACTCACCCAGGGCTCTCTGTTGTCCACTTGTGTATTCAAGTTGAATTTCCCAAAGGTTTCATCTCATTCCCAGCATAAGGCGCTAGTCGATTCAGGCGCAGCTGGGAATTTTATTGATCATAATTTCTGTGTTAAGTTAGGGATTCCCCTCCTACCAGTAGATGTGCCTTTTCCTATTCATGCCCTAGATAGCTGTCCTTTGGGATCAGGTTTAATTAGGGAGGTCACGGCGCCACTAAAGATGAAGACGCAGGGGGGTCATGAAGAAATCATACAGTTGTATCTGATCGACTCTCCTGCGTTTCCCGTGGTGCTGGGGCTTCCTTGGTTAATCTCTCATGACCCCACCATTTCGTGGCAACAGAGGGCTCTCAGGGAGTGGTCTGATCAGTGTGTCGGGCGGTGTATAGGTGTTTCCGTAGGTGCGACCACGGTGGAAAGTCCGAACCAAATGCCCGCACTGCACATTCCTCCTGAGTATGATGATTTGGCACTCGTGTTCAGTAAGAAGAGGGCGACGCGATTGCCGCAGTGGTCTCCCGAGTGGCGCAGTGGTCTAAGGCACTGCATCGCAGTGCTAGCTGTGCCACTAGAGATCCTGGTTCGAATCCAGGCTCTGTCGTAGCTGGCCGCGACCGGGAGACCCATGGGGGCGGCGCACAATTGGCCCAGCGTCGTCCAGGGTAGGGGAGGGAATGGCCGGCAGGGATGTAGCTCAGTTGGTAGAACATGGCGTTTGCAACGCCAGGGTTGTGGGTTTGATTCCCACGGGGGGCCAGTATGAAAAATATATATATATATGTATGCACTCACTAACTGTAAGTCGCTCTGGATAAGAGCGTCTGCTAAATGACTTAAATGTAATAGACAGGGGGATTGTGCGATAGACCTCCAGGCAGGTGCTGCACTTCCCGCAGAGGTCATGTGTATCCTCTGTCTCAAGAGGAGATGGCGGCTATGGAGACATACATCGCCGAGTCTCTGAGACAGGGATACATAGGCCCTCCACTTCTCCTGCGTCCTCGAGTTTCTTTTTTGTGAAGAAGGATGGAGGTTTGCGCCCGTGTATTGATTACCGTAGTCTCAATCAGATCACTGTTAAATACAGTTATCCTCTCCCTCTGATTGCGAGTATGACGGAGTCATTACACGGAGCGCGCTTCTTCACAAAATTGGATCTCAGGAGCGCCACAACCTGGTGTGCATTAGGGAGGGAGATGAATGGAACACAGCATTTAGTACCACCTCGGGTCACTATGAGTATCTCGTCATGCCATACGGGTTAATGAATGCTCCTTCAGTCTTCCAATCATTTGTGGAGGAGATTTTTCGGGATTTGCATGGGCAGGGTGTAGTGGTGTATATTGACGACATTCTAGTATACTCTGCTATACGAGCCGAGCATGTGGCCCTGGTGCGTCGAGTGTTGGGTAGGCTGTTGGAGCATGACTTGTATGTGAAGGCGGAGAAATGCCTGTTTTTCAAGGAGTCCATCTCCTTCCTGGGCCATCGGTTGTCCGCGTCAGGGGTGGAGATGGAGATTGACCGCATTTCAGCCGTGGCGTAATTGGCAGACTCCTACCACGGTTAAGGAGGTGCAGTGGCTTTTTGGGTTTTGCCAATTACTACCGGAGGTTTATCCGGGGTTTTGGACAGGTAGCAGCTCCCATCACCTCCCTGCTAAAGGGGGGCCCGGTGCGCTTTGCAGTGGTCGGCTGAGGCGGACAGGGCGTTTAGACAACTAAAGGACCTGTTCACCTCGGTTCCGGTGCTGGCACATCCGACCCCTCTTTGGCGTTCCCAAGTGGAGGTGGACGCGTCAGAGGCTGGTATTGGGGCTGTACTGTCTCAACGCTCAGGCACGCCTCCTAAACTCCGGCCCTGTGCTTTTACTCTAAGAAGCTCAGCCCGGCGGAACGTAATTACGACGTGGGGGACAGGGAGCTGCTAGCTGTGGTCCAAGCCCTAAAGGTGTGGAGGCATTGGCTTGAGGGGGCTCAACACCCTTTTCTCATTCTGACTGACCATCGTAACCTGGAGTACATCTGGGCAGCTAGGAGACTGAACCCTCGTCAGGCTAGGTGGGCCATGTTTCTGGCCCGGGTTTGTCTTTAAGCTCACCTATATACCAGGGTCACAGAACGTTAAGGCAGACGCCCTGTCCCGGCGATATGACACAGAGGAGAGGTCCATTGAGCCCACTCCATACTGCCGGAGTCTTGTCTGGTGGCACCGGTGGTATGGGAGGTCGATGCGGAGATCGAGCGGGCATTACGTACCGACCCTACTCCTCCAGAGTGTCCGGAGGGGCGGAAGTACGTGCCGCTCGAGATTCGTGATCGACTAATTTATTGGGCTCATACGTCACCCTCCTCTGGACATCCTGGTATTGGCCGGACAGTGCACTGCCTTAGTGAAAAGTACTGGTGCCAACATTGGCAAAGGACGTGAGGGTTTATGTCTCCTCCTGCCGGTGTGCGCCAGTGTAAGGCGCCTAGACACCTGCCCAGGGGGAAGTTACAACCCCTACCCGTTCCACAACGGCCGTGGTCTCACCTATCGGTAGACTTGGTCACGGACCTTCCCCTCCCAAGGGAATACCACTATTCTGGTCGTTGTGGATCGGTTTTCTAAGGCCTGTCGCCTCATCCCAATGCCGGGTCTCCCTACTGCCCTACAAACTGCTGAGGCCCTGTTTACTCACGTCTTCCGGCACTACGGGGTACCTGAGGATATAGTGTCTGATCGGGGTCCCCAGTTCACCTCTAGAGTCTGGAGGGCATTTATGGAACACTTGGGGGTCTCGGTTAGCCTTACCTCGGGTTTCCACCCTGAGAGTAATGGGCAGGTGGAGAGAGTGAACCAGGATGTGGGTAGGTTTCTGAGGTCTTATTGCCAGGGACCGGCAGGAGGAGTGGTCGGGGTATATCCCCTGGGCAGAGATTGCCCAGAACTCCCTTCGCCACTCCTCTACGAATCTGACCCCTTTTCAGTGTGTGTTGGGGTATCAGCCGGTTCTGGCACCCTGGCATCAGAGCCAGATCGAGGCTCCTGCGGTGGATGAATGGTTTCAGCGCTCTGAGTAGACATGGAACGCTGCGCATGTCCATCTGCAGTGGGCTATCCGTAGGCAGAAGGCGAGCGCCACCGCAGTGAGGGTCCAGTGTATGCACCTGGAGATCGAGTCTGGCTCTCGACTCGAAACCTGCCCCTTCGCCTGCACTGCCGGAAGCTGGGTCGGCGGTTTGTGGGGCCATTTAAAGTCCCCCATGTAACCAATACTTCCCCCCTTTGGACACATGCCTCACATCGTGATTCATGTGTTCAAAAAACAAAACAACAGCAATATTGCCTGTTAAACCAAAATAATAACTGAACTTAAAATGACAACCTTTGATAATATCTTAACCTAATTGTATTCCATAATATTATTCAAGGAATATCCCTCATTCAGGACTAACTCTCTCACTTCATCCTTGTCCTGTTTGGAATGATATATAGGACTATTGCCAAATTATAATCTTCTTAATAATGATCAGTATTATAAATTACCCTTAACTCGGTATAAATTACCTTAAACTCATCATCCTATGTCACTCGGTTTTCCAGTGTGGGTGATCAAATCACACTAGAAAGTCAGGACAAAGGTCAGAGGTCATTCAAACTTTTCAAATAAGTGTTTCAAATAGTAGACTATAGTAGACTAATCATTAACAACCGTCAAAACATTTCATAAATGTTGTATCCCGAGGGTACAGTAAGTCCTTAGTACAGCTCTTTTCAAAAGAAATCACATGTATTTACTTAAAACTCACTCAGTACATAAAACCTAAAATTAAATGTGTTTGCCCATTTAAGATATATCACTTCTATCCCATGAAAATAACCCTAAAATAAAAATAAAAATAATATACAGCTAACCTTTCATACTAAGTGGGTTGTTTGTGCTTATTTGAAAAACATATAGTAAAACAACAAACAAAAAATGTCCAGGCCTTATTTATATTCTCTGAAAATATTTTAAAGAAAATAAAAATCACTCCCCCTTTTTCCTGGAAGAAAAAGTACACATTTATTTAGTTTTCATTTTGATACCTCTCAACCAGTCCAAACAATTTTAATTCGAAATTCTCACTCTCTATTGCCACATCTCCTGATCCCCCACTCAGAAAACCCTCAAGAACATCACTCATGACTGCTCCCTTCCCCGGTGAATTCCACAATCCAGTGTACATAAATGAAATAAAGTCTCATGAGATTTAAACCCCTAGGCTTTTCCCTAGTCGCACTGCTCCCACTCGATCACGCCCACCATGCTTTGTGACTTCGAAAACTCAAATCCCCAAATATGCTATCTCTTGCCTAGTTTTTTGTACTTTCCCACATGCCCTGTGGCCTCTCTTCTACCAAACCAGTTTACTAGTGTGATGATGGTCTGGCCCATCATCTTCTGTGGACATACCCCTTCCTGAACTATTATTAGTCCCTCTGATATGCATTTAATTTGGACCCCCATTCTACACAGTGCATCTCTTCCTAATAGAATAACTGGAGTTTGTTCTGATACCAATATAGGTATACATGTAGTTTTTTCCTGCTTCTTACTTTACTGGAACTGTCATATGTATTAACTGCATTTGTCATGAATAGTGTACTGTTTGTGCATCTTTGCCTGACATGGGGAGGTGAGAGGCATAATTTGGACTTAAACATGAGTAAGTTGCTCCAGTATCTATCATCATTGGTGTGCCTCTATTATTCACCTGAACCTGCAGCATATGTTCTTCATCAGCCTGCATAGTTACTGCCACTAGCTGACCCTCCCCTTTAGGATTCCCTTGGCATTCCTAGTATCCATGATTTGTTCCTCCCCACGGGTTCACTGGGCCCTGTGGAGCCTGTGTCTGAGACTGCTGCCATTCAGCTAAGCTGGGCCCATTTCCTTGCCAATTACCCTGTTGTGGTTGCCTAGGCCACGACGGCTTGGTAGGACAATTCCTTCTTGTATGTCCTGATTTATTGCACCTCCAGCAGACACCTGGTCTTCTTGGTCCACCATTCTGGTGTGTCTGCTGCTGTGGTCGGTACCATTGATTCCTTGGTCTGTTTCCATTTCCTCTGTTTTGCCACTGTTCAGGGGATTGTTGTGTGTACACGTTCACTACTGGTAAGGCAGGAGCTCTTTGGCCTTGCTGCTGAGGCGGTATTGGTTGACCTCCTTGGAGAACAGGTGCCATGGCGCCCTCCTCTGGCAATGCTGGAGTGATCACTGGGGCTTGTGTTTTCTTTTGTCCTTTCTTGTCAGTGTAGTATCTAAACAGTTTATGATTTTGCTGATGTTTGCAAATGGTGTGTCAGAGGAATTTGGCTCTGCTTGCGGAAACATCTGGAAAACATTACTATAGGGGCCCCCTAAGACAGAGGAGATTCGGATGTGTAAAGGCCAGGGATTGGTCTATAAAAAACCACCAATATTATGTTACATGTTATAAATACCATGGTTGGAACAAAGGACGGGAGAATAACATATTAGAGATTGGGTCAGATGTTCTCCAGATGTCTGCAGGAGTCTGTAAATTGATACTGTAATCTTTGATGTAATAAACCATTATAATCAAGGACAGTGTCAGCGGATTTCTTGTCATCACAGCATATCAGCATCGTTGTCTCGACACCACACGATTATTCGCAAATGGAAGAAACACAAAATAACTGTCAATCTCCCTCGGCCTGGGGCTCCATGCAAGATCTCACCTCGTGGAGTTGCAATGATCATGCAGAACGGTGCGGAATCAGTCCAGAACTACACGGGAGGATCTTGTCAATGATCTCAAAGCAGCTGGTACCATAGTCACCAAGAAAACAATTGGTAACACACTACACCGTGAAGGACTGAAATCCTGCAGCGCCCGCAAGGTCCCCCTGCTCAAGAAAGCACATATACAGGGCCCTCTCTCATCTTTTTAAGTGGGAGAACATGCACAATTGGTGGCTGACTAAATACTTTTTCCCCCCACTGTATACAGGCCCGTCTGATGTTTGCCAATGAACATCTGAATGATTCAGAGGAGAACTGGGTGAAAGTGTTGTGGTCAGATGAGTCCAAAATGGAGCTCTTTGGCATCAACTCAACTCGCTGTGTTTGGAGGAGGAGGAAGGAATGCTGCCTATGACCCCAAGAACACCATCAGCACCTTGGCCGTGTGTTTTTCTGCTAAGGGGACAGGACAACTTCACCGCATCAAAGGGACGATGGACAGGGCCATGTACCGTCAAATCTTGGGTGAGAACCTCCTTCCCTCAGCCAGGGCATTGAAAATGGGTTGTGGATGGGTATTCCAGCATGACAATGACCCAAAACACACGGCCAAGGCAACAAAGCAGTGGCTCAAGAAGAAGCACATTAAGGTCCTGGAGTGGCCTAGCCAGTCTCCAACCTTAATCCCATACAAAATCTGTGGAGGGAGCTGAAGGTTCGAGTTGCTAAACGTCAGCCTCGAAACCTTACTGACTTGGAGAAGATCTGCAAAGAGGAGTGGAACAAAATCCCTCCTGAGATGTGTGCAAACCTGGTGGCCAACTACAAGAAACGTCTGACCTCTGTGATTGCCAACAAGGGTTTTGCCACCAAGTACTAAGTCATGTTTTACAGAGGTGTCAAATACTTATTTCCCTCACTGTATATCATACGTTATTATTTTTATGTTTCCCGTCACTGTGTAATCCACTATTCTATCTCCACTTATCTTACACATAAATGCGGCTGGTTCTCGTTCTAATCTTCGTCTTGGCATTTATTCCCTAGCTCATCCTTTTTGTCTTTCTCTTTTACTTGTCTATATCTGGACAGCTAGTCCCTATCGTAAATTCTCCTACCTAGATTTATATTATTACTATCATCCTGGTCTCATTACTGAATCAACGACATAGGTAATAGCTGTTTCCCATTAGCTTGTGCCTTTTCCTGATAATGTTATAATTGTAGCTTATTGGATTACTTTAGTTAAAATATAAATTTGTTGTTTAACAAATCTAGAACCCACAATAAGTTGGTGCTATCCCATCAGCATAATAGTTCAAGCTACTTGCAATCCACTGGTCCACGTAATTGTACGCGCTCCTGAGATCCAACTTTGTGAAGAAACGCGCTCCGCGTAATGACTCCGTCATCGCCGCAATCAGTGGAAGTGGGTAACTGTATTTTACTGTGATCTGATTGAGACTACGGTAATCAATACACGGGCGCAATCCCCGTCCTTCTTCTTCACAAAGAAGAAACTTGAGGAGACCGGAGAAGTAGAGGGCCGTATGTATCCCTGTGCCAAGGACTCGGCTATGTAAGTCTCCATAGCCGCAGTTTCCTCTTGAGACAGGGGATACACATGACTCCTGGGAAGAGCTGCTCCGGTCTGGAGATTTATCGCACAGTCCCCCTGTCTATGAGGAGGTAGCCGTGCTGCCCTCGCTTTGCTAAACGCTAGTGCTAAATCCTCATACTCGGGGGGAATGCGCAGTGCGGGCACTTGGTTCGGACTCTCTACCGAGGTCGCCCCTATGGAAACACCTAGACATCTCCCTACACACTGGGCAGACCACTCCATAAGAGCCCTCTGTTGCCACGCTATGGTAGGATCGTGGGTGCTTAACCAGGGAAGCCCCAACACCACTGGATACGCAGGAGAGTCTATCAGATAGAACTGAATGACTTCCTCATGACCCCCCTGCGTAGTCATCGTCAGCGGTGCTGTGACATCCCTGATCAGACCTGACCCCAACGGCCGGCTGTCTAATGCATGGACAGGGAATGGAACTTCTACCGGCCGAAGGGGAATTCCTAACCTAGCACAAAATGCCCTATCAATAAAGTTCCCAGCTGCGCCTGAATCTACTAGCGCCTTATGCTGGGAATGAGGTGCCACCTGTGGGAAACGCACAGGAATGCTCATGTGACCAACAGAGAGCTCTGGGTAAGTGGGGCGCCTACTCACCTGGAAATGACTCCCCAGTGCGTGACCTGTTGTCCCTCTCTCAGAAAACCTTCCCCAGCACCTGGCCGCGGTGTGTCCTCCACGGCCACAGTTGGTGCAGGGGTTGGCCCTCCTCGGGTTCTCCTCCTCCTCTCTCTAGCGCCAGCAACCCCGAGCTCCATGGAATGGGCTCAGAGGTGCTGGAGGATGGAATGGACGACCCCCCACTCGGGGACGCCCGCGGGCGGCCAGCAGGGTGTCAAGCCTGATGGAGACGTCCACCAGCTGGTCGAAGCATAGATTGGTGTCCCTGCAGGCCAGCTCACGACGGACGTCCTCTCGCAGGCTACACCGGTACTGGTCGATGAGGGCCCTCTCATTCCATCCCGAATCCGCAGCTAACGTCCGGAACTCCAGTGCGAACTCCTGTGCGCTCCTCTTCTCCTGTCGGAGGTAGAACAGACGCTCCCCCGCCGCCTTCCCTTCAGGTGGGTGATCGAAGACTGCCCGGAAGCGGCGGGAGAACTCAGCGTAGGTGATGGTAGCTGCGTCTATTCTCCTCCATTCGGCGTTGGCCCATTCCAACGCCTTGCCGGATAGACAGGAGATGAGGCGGAGACGCTCTCGTATCCCGAGGGCGCTGGGTGTATTGTAGCCAGGTATAGTTCTATCTGCAGGAGGAACCCCTGACACCCGGCTGCAGAACCGTCATATGCCCTCGGGAGCGAGAGCCGAATGCCACTGGGTCCCGGTGCTGAGAGAGGAGGACTGGTCGTTGGTGATGGGATAGTGGGCGATGGCGTGGGCACTTCCCTAGTCACCAAATGACACAGCTTGTTGGACGCCTCGTCAAGGGCGGCCTCAAGTTGCTGGAACAAAATGTCTTGATATCGTAATTGTTCCTCCAGCAACCTGGGTGCCGCCACTGCTCCTGCTGACTCCATGAAGGTGTGTTGTTCTGTCATAATGTGAGGTGTAGGTGGGGTTGAAGTCAGGCGCAGGACACCGAGGCTAAGTCCAAAACGTTTACTAAAGTCCAAAAATGAACAAAGTACAAACACTATGCACGGCCACAAAACAAACAAGGTGGCGACTAAGCGCAATTACGCACACACAAGCGTAAATACCAAAATACAAAACACGACACGAAACACAAAACGACTGGCGAAACAACACACAACTAATCCATACAAACACAGGGAACTTATAGGACATGTAATCAACGTAAACCAGACACAGGTGAACAGGACAGACAAAAGCAATCGTACATGAAACATCCAACGGTGGCAGCTAGTACTCCGGGGACGGCGAACGCCTTTGCCTGCCCGAACCAGGAGGAGGAGCAGTCTCGGCCGAAACCGTGACACTTAGTCCTAAAATCCTCCCAGAATCCTATAGACTGGTCACTATTCCCTGAACTAACATCTCACAATATTCTATGACAGGCAGTGTTTTTACAAACCCCAAGATATCATTATATCAACAGTTTATTCTCCAAACTTCAGATTAACTAATTCCCATATCCACACGACTCTCATATCACATTCACACAACGCTATTTCCCAACACACAATCAATCTTCGTATAACCTGCAGGAATATTTTCCTCTATAAAAGTGCCCAGATTTGGAATTTTGACATTTCACTATGGTCAATTTGACCACAATCCTACATTACTTCTAAATTTCCCAAATGTAATGACCCCCTAAAAGCTTGACCGAAATACAATGTGTTGACGTCATATGATCACACCCGCACACATGACCTGTTCCTCCAACAAGATGTATCATACCCCTCCGGGAAAAGACACACACAACTTCTGATTTTCTTCTAATCAGGACACACACACTCCTTCTGATTTTCTTCTCATCACGACACACACACTCCTTCTGATTTTCGTCTCATCAGGACACACACACTCCTTCTGATTTTCTTCTCATCAGGACACACACACTCCTTCTGATTTTCTTCTAATCAGGACACACTTCTTTTCCCTAGCCTGCGTGTCAGCTAGCCGGCTTGTCCACTAGCCTGCTCAAACGTATTTACACTTATAAACAATAACATTGCATGCATGCTTATTTCTTACAGTGGGGAAAAAAAAGTATTTAGTCAGCCACCAATTGTGCAAGTTCTCCCACTTAAAAAGATGAGAGAGGCCTGTAATTTTCATCATAGGTACATGTCAACTATGACAGACAAAATGAGAAAAACATTTCCAGAAAATCACATTGTAGGATTTTTAATGAATTGATTTGCAAATTATGGTGGAAAATAAGTATTTGGTCAATAACAAAAGTTTCTCAATACTTTGTTATATACCCTTTGTTGGCAATGACACAGGTCAAACGTTTTCTGTAAGTCTTCACAAGGTTTTCACACACTGTTGCTGGTATTTTGGTCCATTCCTCCATGCAGATCTCCTCTAGAGCAGTGATGTTTTGGGGGCTGTCGCTAGGCAACACGGACTTTCAACTCCCTCCAAAGATTTTCTATGGGGTTGAGATCTGGAGACTGGCTAGGCCACTCCAGGACCTTGAAATGCTTCTTACGAAGCCACTCCTTCGTTGCCCGGCGGTGTGTTTGGGATCATTGTCATGCTCCTGAGTGGCGCAGTGGTCTAAGGCACTGCATCGCAGTGCTAACTGTGCCACTAGATCCTGGTTCGAATCCAGGCTCTGTCGCAGACGGCCGCGACCGGGAGACTCATGGGCAGCGCACAATTGGCCCAGCGTCGTCCAGGGTAGGGGAGGGAATGACCGGCAGGGGATGTAGCTCAGTTGATAGAGCATGGCGTTTGCAACGCCAGGGTTGTGGGTTCGTTTCCACGGGGGCCAGTATAGAAAAAATATATATGTATTCACTAACTGTAAGTCGCTCTGGATAAGAGCGTCTGCTAAAAAAAATGACTAAATGATGAATGCTGAAAGACCCAGCCACGTTTCATCTTCAATGCCCTTGCTGATGGAAGGAGGTTTTCACTCAAAATCTCACGATACATGGCCCCATTCATTCTTTCCTTTACACGGATCAGTCGTCCTGGTCCCTTTGCAGAAAAACAGCCCCAAAGCATGATGTTTCCACCCCCATGCTTCACAGTAGGTATGGTGTTCTTTGGATGCAACTCAGCATTCTTTGTCCTCCAAACACGACGAGTTGAGTTTTTACCAAAAAGTTATATTTTGGTTTCATCTGACCATATGACATTCTCCCAATCCTCTTCTGGATCATCCAAATGCACTCTAGCAAACTTCAGACGGGCCTGGACATGTACTGGCTTAAGCAGGGGGACACGTCTGGCACTGCAGGATTTGAGTCCCTGGCGGCGTAGTGTGTTACTGATGGTAGGCTTTGTTACTTTGGTCCCAGCTCTCTGCAGGTCATTCACTAGGTCCCCCGTGTGGTTCTGGGATTTTTGCTCACTGTTCTTGTGATCATTTTGACCCCACGGGGTGAGATCTTGCGTAGAGCCCCAGATCGAGGGAGATTATCAGTGTTCTTGTATGTCTTCCATTTCCTAATAATTGCTCCCACAGTTGATTTCTTCAAACCAAGCTGCTTACCTATTGCAGATTCAGTCTTCCCAGCCTGGTGCAGGTCTACAATTTTGTTTCTGGTGTCCTTTGACAGCTCTTTGGTCTTGGCCATAGTGGAGTTTGGAGTGTGACTGTTTGAGGTTGTGGACAGGTGTCTTTATACTGATAACAAGTTCAAACAGGTGCCATTAATACAGGTAACGAGTGGAGGACAGAGGAGCCTCTTAAAGAAGAAGTTACAGGTCTGTGAGAGCCAGAAATCTTGCTTGTTTGTAGGTGACCAAATACTTATTTTCCACCATAATTTGCAAATAAATTCATTAAAAATCATACAATGTGATTTTCTGGAGAAAAAAATTCTCAATTTATCTGTCATAGTTGACGTGTACCTATGATGAAAATTACAGGCCTCTCTCATCTTTTTTAAGTGGGAGAACCTGCACAATTGGTGGCTGACTACTACCTAAATTTAGTCCTTAATGCTGGAGAGACCCCTTCCGTACCCCCACCCTCAGATTCAGCTTGTTCGAATCACACAGTTCTATGCTAATAGTAAGAACGCCGCTTACCTGTTTAACAGTGGCCACTGTATCTGTGTGATTCGTCAAAACCTCCTCCGAAAGTAAAGCACTCAACAATCTCTTTCAAGCCCCACGTTGGGCGCCAATTATGTTGTGGAAAATAATCACTATACTTTATTAAAAATCAAAGTTCTTCCAGAGTTTTTGTAGAATCAATAATGACTTTATCACAGTTTCAACAAAGCCAGGCTAGTCTGCAGATTTAGCCCCCTCTCTCTCTCTGCTCCCCATCTATATAGTCTCCTTCACACCCACATCCTAGCTTAAAATCCCTCCCTCTTCAGTTTCCTGCTCTTTATCGCTCCGCCCACTTCCTTTGTCTATGATGGCGGCTTAAATCGACGGAATCTAAAACAAAATCCAGAAAATCACATTGTATGATTTTTAAGTAATTCATTTGCATTTATTGCATGACATAAGTATTTGATACATCAGAAAAGCAGAACTTAATATTTGTTACAGAAACCTTTGTTTGCAATTACAGAGATCATATGTTTCCTGTAGGTCTTGACCAGGTTTGCACACACTGCAGCAGGGATTTTGGCCCACTCCTCCATACAGACCTTCTCCAGATCCTTCAGGTTTCGGGGCTGTCGCTGGGCAATACGGACTTTCAGCTCCCTCCAAAGATTTTCTATTGGGTTCAGGTCTGGAGACTGGCTAGGCCACTCCAGGACCTTGAGATGCTTCTTACGGAGCCACTCATTAGTTGCCCTGGCTGTGTGTTTCGGGTCGTTGTCATGCTGGAAGACCCAGCCACGACCCACCTTCAATGCTCTTACTGAGGGAAGGAGGTTGTTGGCCAAGATCTCACGATACATGGCCCCATCCATCCTCCCCCTCAATATGGTGCAGTCGTCCCTGTCCCCTTTGCAGAAAAAGCATCCCCAAAGACTGATGTTTCCACCTCCATGCTTCACGGTTGGGATGGTGTTCTTGGGGTTGTACTCATCCTTCTTCTTCCTCCAAACACAGTGAGTGGAGCTTAGACCAAAAAGCTATTGTTTTGTCTCCTCAGACCACATGAACTTCTCCTATTCCTCCTCTGGATCATCCAGATGGTCATTGGCAAACTTCAGACGGGCCTGGACATGTGCTGGCTTGAGCAGGGGGACCTTGCGTGCGCTGCAGGATTTTAATCCATGACGACGTAGTGTGTTACTAATGGTTTTCTTTGAGACTGTGGTCCCAGCTCTCTTCAGGTCATTGACCAGCCGTGTAGTTCTGGGCTGATCCCCACCTTCCTCATGATCATTGATGCCCCACGAGGTTAGATCTTGCATGGAGCCCCAGACCGAGGGTGATTGACCGTCATCTTGAACTTCTTCCATTTTCTAATAATTGCGCCAACAGTTGTTGCCTGCTCACCAAGCTGCTTGCCTATTGTCCTGTAGCCCATCCCAGCCTTGTGCAGGTCTACAATTTTATCCCTGATGTCCTTACACAGCTCTCTGGTCTTGGCCATTGTGGAGAGGTTGGAGTCTGTTTGATTGAGTGTGTGGACAGGTGTCTTTTATACAGGTAACGAGTTCAAATAGGTGCAGTTAATACAGGTAATGAGTGGAGAACAGGAGGGCTTCTTAAAGAAAAACTAACAGGTCTGTGAGAGCCGGAATTCTTACTGGTTGGTAGGTGATCAAATACTTATGTCATGCAATAACATGCAAATTAATTACTTAAAAATCATACAATGTGATTTTCTGGATTTTTGTTTTAGATTCCGTCTCTCACAGTTGAAGTGTGCCTATGATAAAAATTACAGACCTCTACATGCTTTGTAAGTAGGAAAACCTGCAAAATCGGCAGTGTATCAAATACTTGTTCTCCCCACTGTATATGTTTGTGATTAACTCAGTTTTATCTCATAGTCCACTAAAAAATCTCCCTCAAGTTCTCCAAGTTCCTCACTTTCAGGTGTTGGTGGTGTCTAGATGGTGTAAAGTCAAAGGTCCTGCATCAATGTTATATATTATCACATATCATATAAATACCTGTAACTAACTCGTTTTTAAACGAATGAATTACATTAAGAGAATCTTGCCACATCTCTCAGTTTTGTCTGGAATGTTTTTCTCACTTGGTCCATGACCTTATGCTGTTCCATTGGTTTGGGTTTCTTCAAGTTCTTGCAGATTTTTAGAGGTACAGGCATGTCCACCTTTAGAAACAATAACCCACCATTAGCTAGTTATCTGTAAATAATTAGTACCACATTAAGTCAATTACAATGTCAGTTAATTTATACCAACCTGTGAAGACTCAATTGGCCTCTTCAAGGTTTTTTCCCGCTGTCCCTTTTCAAACTTAGTCCTTAGCCCAATAAGCAGCTGGCGATCATCTACAAGGTAAATAGATGTTCATAGTAAGTTGACAGGACATAAGTTGCACGGCAGGGGTCCAATTTCATTGTCTCTTGAAAGTGACATTTCTTCATTTGTAAGGGCCTTAAAGAACCAACCACTGCAGTCACTTCTAAAATGAGGCCCCTAGTTAACTTATCGGCCTAAACCTGTTTTACATACCTAGCTAGCTAATATGTTAGCTAACACAGATTTAGGCCTATAGCTTGGGGCCTCAAGTGACTGCAGTGGTTGGATAAGTCATCAAATGAAGAAATGTCATATTATTATTTTCATATTAATGATAGCTATAAAACACATTGCAAGTAGCCATCTAAAATAGGAAAGAAACAGGAGGAAATAAACGTACCACTAAATTGCATAACTCGGCATGGGCACTTTTTTATTTCATGAACTAAACAAATGTGAAGTGAGTATTCATAAAAAAAACTAAATTAATGCGAATTTACGATCCATATCTGCGTCGTTGTCTAGCTTGTCAGGAAGCTAATTTATCATCAGTTATTTAACCATAGAATTTGAAGAGACGGCAGAAGAGTGCTTGAGCAGGGCTGTGGCAAGCGCCACTTACGGTAAATATCTTGTGACTAGCTCTTAGGAAACTTTGCGATATTTAGTTTTTTTTATGTATTATTTTTTACATTATTAGCTCAGAAAGTGTTTTGTATCATTACATACAGCTGGGAAAAACTATTGGATATCAGAACGGTGGTAACTCACCAGCATTACGACCAGGAATACGACTTTCCCGAAGCAGATCCTTTGTTTGCTCTCCCCAGGGCAATTGAACTGATTCCAGCGGCTGACCCAAAACACTCGACTTAGGAGGCGCGCACACCACCCACCACTTCCAAGTATACTACTCCCTAATGTTCAGTCTCTGGTTAACAAGGTCGATGAGCTCCGGGCAAGGATTTCTTTCCAAAGAGACATCAAGGAATCATGGCTCTCTGGGGATATTCTGTCGAAATCGGTCCAACCAGATGGGTTCTCAGTTCATCATGCAGACAGGAATAAATATCTCTCTGGGAAGCAACATGTGTGTTTCATGACTAACTCACAATCAAATGGCGACCGTATTATCTCCCAAGATAATTTTCTTTGGTTATAATCACGGCCGTGTATATCCCCCCTCAAGCCGATACCACGACGGCCCTCAAAGAACTTCACTTGACTTTATGCAAACTGGAAACCACATATCCTGTGGCTGCATTTATTGTAGCTGGGGATTTTAACAAAGCAAATTTGAGGACTAGGCTGCCAAGTTCTATCAACATATCGACTGTTGTACTCACGCTGCTAAAATCCTCGACCATTGCTATTCGAACCTCCGGGATGGTTATAAGGCCCTCCTTTCGGCAAATCTGACCACGACTCCATTTTGCTCCTCCCTTCTTATAGGCAGAAACTCAAACAGGAAGTACCCGTGCTAAGGACTATTAAACGCTGGTCTGACCAATCGGAATCCACGCTTCAAGATTGTTTTGATCACGCGGACTGGGATATGTTCCGGGTAGCTTGCGGAAATAATTTAGACGAATACACTGAAATGGTGACTGAGTTTATCAGGAAGTGTATAGGTGATGTTGTGCCCACTGTGACTATTAAAACCTACCCTAAACAGAAACCGTGGATAGATGGCAGCATTCACGCAAAACTGAAAGCTCGAACCACCGCATTTAACCATGGCATTGTGACTGGGAATATGGCAGAATACAAACAGTGTAGGTTCTCACTCAGCAAGGCAATTAAACTGGCAAAACATCAGTATAGAGACAAAGTGGAGTCGCAATTCAACGGCTCAGACAAGAGATGTATGTGGCAGGGTCGACAGACAATCACGTACTACAAAAGGAAAACCAGCCACGTCGCCAACACCGACGTCTCGCTTCCAGACAAGCTAAACACCTTCTTCGCCCGCTTTGAGGATAATACAGTGCCACCGACGAGGCCCACTACCAAGGACTGTGGCCTCTCCTTCTCCTTGGCTGACGTGAGTAAGACATTTAAGCATGTTAACACCCGCAAGGCTGCCGGCCCAGACGGCATCCCTAGCCAGCGTCCTCAGAGCATGCCAGACCAGCTGGCTGGTGTGTTTACAGACAATTTCAAACTCTCCCTTTCCCAGTCTGCTGTTCCCACATGCTTCAAGATGGCCACCATTGTTCCTGTACCCAAGAAAGCAAAGGTAACTGAACTAAATGACTATCGCCCTGTAGCACTCACCCCTCTGTCATCATGATGTGCTTTGAGAGACTAGTCAAGGATCATATCACCTCACCTCATCATATCATCATATCATATCACCTTACCTGTCACCCTAGACCCACTTCAATTTGCTTACGCCCCAATAGATCCACAGACGATGCAATCGCCATCACACTGCACACTGCCTTATCCCATCTGGACAAGAGGAATACCTATGTAAGAATGCTGTTCATTGACTATAGCTCAGCATTCAACACCATAGTACCCTCCAAGCTCATCATTAAGCTTGAAGCCCTGGGTCTGAACCCCGCCCTGTGCAACTGGGTCCTGGACTTCCTGACAGGCCGCCCCCAGGTGGTGAAGGTAGGAAACAACATCTCCACTTCGCTGATCCTCAACATTGGGGCCCCACAAGGGTAGGTGCTCAGCCCCCTCCTGTACTCCCTGTTCACCCATGACTGCATGGCCAAGCACGCCTCCAACTCAATCATCAAGTTTGCAGACGACACAGCAGTAGTAGGCTTGATTACCAATAATGACGAGACCGCCTACAGGGAGGAGGTGAGGGCTCTGGGAGCGTCGTGCCAGGAAAATAACCTTTCACTCAACATCAACAAAACAAAGGAGATGATCATCGTGGACTTCAGGAAACAGAGGGTGCACCCCCCTATCCACATCGATGGGACCGCAGTGGAGAAGTGGAAAGCTTCAAGTTCTTTGGCGTACACATCACTGACAAACTGAAATGGTCCACCCACACAGAGAGTGTGGTGAAGAAGGCACAACAGAGCCTCTTCAACCTCAGGAGGCTGAAGAAATATGGCTTGGCTCCTAAAACCCTCACAAACTTTTACAGATGCACAATTGAGAGCATCCTGTCGGGCTCCGCCCGCAACCGCAGTGCTCTCCAGAGGGTGGTGCGGTCTGCCGAACGCATTACCGGGGGCAAACTACCCGCCCTCCAAGACACCTACAGCACCCGATGTCACAGGAAGGCCAAAAAGATCATCAAGGACATCAACCACCCGAGCCACTGCCTGTTCACCCCTTATCATCCAGAAGGCGAGGTCAGTACAGGTGCATCAAAGCTGGGACCGAGAGAATGAAAAACAGCTTTCTATCTCAAGGCCATCAGACTGTTAAATAGCCATCACTAGCACATTAGAGGCTGCTGCTGCCTATTGAAATCACTGGCCACTTTAAGAAATGGAACACTAGTCACTTTAATAATGTTTACATATCTTGCACTACTCATCTCAAATGTATATACTGTATTCTATTCTATAATATTCTACTGTATCTTCGTCCATGCCGCTCTGTCATTGCTTGTCCATATATGTATATATTCTTAAATTCCATTCCTTACTAGATTTGTGTGTATTGGGTATATGTTGTGAAATTGTTAGATATTAATTGTTAGTTATTACTGCACTGTCGGAGCTAGAAGTACAAGCATTTCGCTACACCTGCAATAACATCTGCTAAACACGTGTATGTGACAATTAAAATTTGATTTGATTTGAAATTACTCAGCACCATGGACAGTGAGTGGACACCGGGAGAGCTCGAGGCAGGGCTGTGGCAATTGCCACTCGCGGGAAATATATTGGCACATCATTCAGCATGGACAGTGGACACCAGGCAAGGACTCGATGAATGGTGAGTAACTGACAGAAAATCTTTGATGTACTCTAAAATGTATAGTTACAATTATTTGCTATATTGTTGACTTTGATCATTAATGGGTTTAACCCCTGGATATTATGTGAGACAACAAAGTTTAAGTTGAAAAACAACGTTAGCTGGCTACATATAGCTAGATGCTACCTATAGGCCCACATTTCTCTCATGATTTGGCCAAAGGCGATTTCATATAAGCTTGATAAGAATGAATGATATTTAATCAGATTCTCTAGTTGTCTGTGTTTGTACAAAAGGAGGGAGAGAGAGAGAGAGCGAGCGAGCGAGAGAGAGAGAGAGAGAGAGAGAGAGAGAGAGAGAGAGAGAGAGAGATAAAGGTTTCAGACATGTGGCATCCCAGGCATCAAAGATATAACGTTTTCTTAGAGGAGGACAGTGAGGAAACCCCTAGAAACGCAGCATCAAGACGAGCTCCAGCTGTAAGTTAGCTTTATCTTACAAAGATGGTGACAAACTGTATGCAGTAAACAGGGTCCAGGCTAAGTTATTTATCATAACTTGATTCCAGTACTTTAGTGAATGGGATGGCCAGCACATCAAAAATAATCATCAATAATCAATTTATTTGCTCTGCAGGTTGCTGTCGGAATTTGCTCCTGCAGAGCAAATATTTGGATTAATGATAATATTTGATTTTACTTGCCTTGAAGCTGCTTAGGCAACATGTGATTACTGAAAATTATAAATAGATTATTTTATTTCAGAAAGACCTCATGTCATTCATAAAGACATGTCATTAAACTTGAATTGTATTTCCTTTTCCACTAATTGTTTTCTGTTATGAAACCACCTAGCCAGCTCCTTTCATGACAATTCATTTTTTTTAGGCTGCTGAAGCTGTGGATGGGGATGGGAGCGACACCCGAGCCAGAAACAAACGTGCATGAGGTACATCTACAGTTGAAGTCGGAAGTTTACATACACCTTAGCCAAATACATTTAAACTCAGTTTTTCACAATTCCTGACATTTAATCCTAGAAGGTCAGTTAGGATCACCACTTTATTTTAAGAATGTGAAATGTCAGAATAATAGTAGAGAGAATTATTTATTTCAGCTTTTATTTCTTTCATCCCATTCCCAGTGGGTCAGAAGTTTACATACACTCAATTAGTATTTGGTAGCATTGCCTTTAAATTGTTTAACTTGGGTCAAACGTTTCAGGTAGCCTTCCACAAGCTTCCCACAATAAGTTGGGTGAATTTGGCCCATTCCTCCTGACAGAGCTGGTGTAACTGAGTCAGGTTTGTAGGCCTCCATGCTCGCACACTCTTTTTCAGTTCGGCCCACAAATTGTCTATAGGATTGAGGTCAGGGCTTTGTGATGGCCACTCCAATACCTTGACTTTGTTGTCCGTAAGCCATTTTGCCACAACTTTGGAAGTATGCTTGGGGTCATTGTTCATTTGGAAGACCCATTTGCGAACAAGCTTTAACTTCCTGACTGATGTCTTGAGATGTTGCTTCAATATATTCACATAATTTTCCTTCCTCATGATGCCATTTATTTTGTGAAGTGCACCAGTCCCTCCTGCAGCAAATCACCCCCACAGCATGATGCTGCCATCCCCCGTTCTTCCACGGTTGGGATGGTGTTCTTCGGCTTGCAAGCAGCCCCCCTTTTTCCTCCAAACATAACGATGGTCATTATGGCCAAACAGTTCTCTTTTGTTTCATCAGACCAGAGGACATTTCTCCAAAAAGTACGATCTTTGTCCCCATGTGCAGTTGCAAACCGTAGTCTGGCTTTTTTTATGGCGGTTTTGGAACAGTGGCTTCTTCCTTGCTGAATGGCCTTTCAGGTTATGTCGATATAGGACTCGCTTTTACTGTGGATATAGATACTTTTGTACCTGTTTCCTCCAACATCTGCACAAGGTCCTTTGCTGTTGTTCTGGGATTGATTTGCACTTTTCGCACCAAAGCATTTTCATCTCTAGGAGACAGAACGCGTCTCCTTCCTGAGTGGTATGACGGCTGCGTGGTCCCATGGTGTTTATACTTGCGTACTATTGTTTGTACAGATGAACGTGGTACCTTCAGGCGTTTGGAAATTGCTCACAAGGATGAACCAGACTTGTGGAGGTCTACAAAAAAATGGCTTGGCTGATTTATTTTTGATTTTCCCATGATGTCAAGCAAAGAGGCACTGAGTTTGAAGGTAGGCCTTGAAATACATCCACAGGTACACCTCCAATTGACTCAAATTATGTCAATTAGCCTATCAGAAACTTCTAAAGCCACAACATAATTTTCTGGAATTTTCCAAGCTGTTTAAAGGCACAGTCAACTTAGTGTATGTAAACTTCTGACCCACTGGAATTGTGATACAGTGAATTGTAAGTGAAATAATCTGTCTGTAAACAATTGTTGGAAAAATTATTTGTATCATGCACAAAGTAGATGTCCTAACCGACTTGCCAAAACTATAGTTTGTTAACAAGAAATTTGTGGAGTGGTTAAAAAACTAGTTTTAATAACTCCAACCTAAGTGTATGTAAACTTCCGACTTCAACTGTAAATGTGTGGCATGTTGGACACAAACACACACACACACACAGAGGTAGGCTTAAGTTAATAAAGCATTACAGTGCTAGTCTGCACGTAAAAGGACAGTGTAACAATTGTGTTCCTCTTTAGGCTGCAGGAGCTGTGAGTGAGAGTCAAGACATGGATTTGGAAGACTTTAACGACGCATCCGATGTCTGAAGCAAACATGCATGAGGTATATTAGCATTGCTAGAAGTATCATATATATATATTTAAGTGCTTTTTTCTGTATATAATAGTACTATACAGTACGTAGTATAGTATAGTGTTTTGTGTTTCGTTAGATAGCTAGCTAACTAATACTTACAAACTATACAGCAAATAAGGGCATTATTGTCACCATAAAAGATGAATGATGGGCGTTTTTCAGGCGGAGTTATAATCCTCGTTCACACGTGCACAGTTTACGACTGGTCTGATTTGTAATGGGGAAACATACGTATGTATGGCGTCCTCCAAGTTTATAAATCTAAATATTTTTGTGCATGCACTGTCTTTTCAGAAATGGCGCAGATATTTAGTGTTACATTTAAGCAACGGTTATAGAGCCCCACAGTGGAGGTGTCATAATACCCATAAAACAATCCCTTATGGGAAAAAATGAATGGTGGAAAAAAACGATTGAAACCATTTCCCTGTTTGACCGCTAGGTTTTATGGGTATTATGACTGATACTGTGGTACTCTATAAATGAGGCCCCTGGTCTCTACGCGATGTTTCGCCCCCTTGACCTGTTTTATTTTCATAAAAAAATTATCTTGTTTTTTGTAAAGCAATTTCTAATCTTTTGAATTAATGGTTCACACCGGAGATTTTTGTCGCTATTCAACAAATTCATATATATATATATATATACATATATATATATATATATATATATATATATATATATATATATATTTAGGGTGTAACGATCCATCTACTACATCGATGTATCGATTCATATTCCCTATGATCCAACTACATCGATCTGTGCTCGTGAGTTGGCCTTTTTGGACAACATATATCGATCTAACATCGTTTTAAAATGTAATAAATCGATTGTATCGATACTAGGAAATAACCCATTGGATTTAAGCACGTCAGACTTTATATGGATGTTTTTTTCTTAGCACTTTTAATGATAAAGGCTTTAAACATTACTCGATTCAGTCTGCCTATCCGTGACGTCATCGCACCAACAGCAGCGCAAAGGCGCAAAGACAACAAAACATAGCATGGCGGATGACAGAGGAGAAGCCGACGAGCGAGAAATTATCAAGCCACCATTGCGGTCCTTACAAGAAACAGGAATCTAGGAAACTTCACCTGCACTGTCCAGTATCCAGGTATTTATTTCAGTCACACTGGTTGAATTTTTGGCTAAAAGGTTACTGAATCGATTTCAAGTCACTGAATCGTTTCGGATCGGATCGTTCTAAATGAACCAATATCGTCCCTTGAATCGTATCGACAACCAAGAATCGTGATACAAAGACCTCTGTGATTGCCAACAAGGGTTTTGCCAAGTCATGTTTTGCTGAGGGGTCAAATACTTATTTCCCTCATTAAAATGCAAATCAATTCATAACATTTTTGACATGCGTTTTCTGGATTTTGTTGTTGTTATTCTGTCTCTCACTGTTCAAATAAACCTACCATAAAAATTATAGACTGATCATGTCTTTGTCAGTGGGCAAACGTACAAAATCAGCAGGTGATCAAATACTTTTTCCCTCACTGTATACATATATATATATATATATATATATATATATATATATATATATATATATATATATATATATATATATATATATATATATACAGCTGTGGAAAAAATTAAGAGACCACTGCAAATGTTTCTTAAATCAGCATCTCTACATGTATGGCAGCCATTCCATTCCAGTGTCTGTTGAATTCCAACACAGGCACACCTCATTCTACTGAATTAGGTACTGATTAGGTGATCACCTGAACCAAATCTTATTTAACGAGGAAAAGTATAAAAACCACTGCTGTGGTCATCACTATCCTCTTGCAATAGGACCAGCTGGATGGCAAAAACAGTGCTAATAGTACCTCAAACGTAATATTAATCAAAAAATAACTATTGACCATGCCAAAAGAGTTGAAAAGGACATTTTTGAGTGAGGGAAAAGAAGGGTTCAATTCTGGCTTTACTGGCAGAGGGGATACAGTGAGCTTAAAATGTCAAAGACGGCGGTTCATAAGAACAAGGTCAAGCAGCAGACATTGGGGACAACAAAGCTACAGACCGGCAGAGAGGCGAAAACGACTCTCTACTGACCGGGATGACCGCCAACTCATTCGAATGTCACTCAACAACCGTAGGATGACATCAAGTGACCTACAAAAAGAATGGCAAACGGCAGCTGGGGTGAAGTGCACAGCGAGGGTGGTTCGAACCAGGCTCCTAGGGGCAGGGCTGTGGTCCTCTGTAGCTCAGCTGGTAGAGCACGGCGCTTATAACGCCAAGGTAGTGGGTTCGATCCCCGGGACCACCCATACACAAAAAAATTATGCACGATGACTGTAAGTCGCTTTGGATAAAGCGTCTGCTAAATGGCATATTATATTATTATTATAAGTCGTGCAAAGCTAGAAAAAAGCCCTTCATCAATGAGAAGCAAAGAAGAGCCAGGTTGAGGTTTGCAAAAGTCCATAAGGATTGGACCATAGAGGACTGGAGTAAGGTCATCTTCTCTGATGAGTCCAATTATCAGCTTTGCCCAACACCTGGTTGTCTAATGTTTAGACGAAGACCTGGAGAGGCCTACAAGCCACAATGTCTCGCACCCACTGTGAAATTTGGTGGAGTGTCGGTGATGATCTGGCGGTGCTTCAGCAAGGCTGGAATCTGGTAGATTTGTCTTTGTGAAGGACGCATTAATCAAGCCACGTACAAGGTTGTCCTGGAAGAAAACTTGCTTCCTTTTGCTCTGACATTGTTCCCCAACTCTGAGGATTGGTTTTCCAGCAGGACAATGCGCCATGCCACACAGCCAGGTCAATCAAGGTGTGGATGGAGGACCACCAGATCAAGACCCTGTAATGGCCAGCCCAATCTCCAGACCTGAACCCCATTGAAAACTTCTGGAATGTGATCAGAGGAAGATTAATGGTCATAAGCCATCAAACAAAGCCGAGCTGCTTGAATTTTTGCGCCAGGAGTGGCATAAAGTCACCCAACATCAATGTGAAAGACTGGTGGAGAGCATGCCAAGACGCATGAAAGCTGTGATTGAAAATCAGGTTATTCCACCAAATATTGATTTCTGAACTCTTCCTAAGTTAAAACATTAGTATTGTGTTTTTTTAAAATGAGCATGAACTTATTTTCTTTGCATTATTCGAGGTCTGACAACACTGCATATTTTTTGTTATTTTGACCAGTTGTCATTTTCTGCAAATAAATGCTCTAAATGACAATATTTTTATTTGGAATTTGGGAGAAATGTTGTCAGTAGTTTATAGAATAAAACAAAAAATGTATTTGTACCCAAACACATACCTATAAATTTTTTCCACAGATGTGTATATATATAAATGTGTATATATATATGTATATTTTATGGATTTATTGGATTTTACACCCTTTTTCGATCTTGTCTCATCGCTGCAACTCCCCAACGGGCTCGAGAGGTTAAGGTCGAGTCATGCGTCCTCCGAAACATGACCCGCCAAACCGCGATTCTTAACGCCCGCTTAACCCAGAAGCCAGCCGCATCAATGTGTCGGAGGGAAACACTGTCCATGTCACATTCACATCACATTCATTTTTACATATCCACTGTATACATGAATTGCGGCAAATTTGGTTCCTGTTTACATGAGGGGATTCTATTAAGCTGCCGCGGGAGCCCGGGTAGGCCTAGTTTGCACCAGGTGAAAAGTGATAGCATTGGTTTTGGAACGAGGCTGCCTCCTGGCCGATGGCGAAGTAGGCTCAAAACAAAAGTGATGAACACTTAGTTACAATATACCCTATTACAGAATAAAAGAAAACAGAGATGAACTATCAATTCATATAATTGATTTGCATAGATTTAAACATACTATCAAATCAATTGACCAAGTAGTAAAGATAAATTATTACTACAGTGGGGAAAAAAAGTATTTAGTCAGCCACCAATTGTGCAAGTTCTCCCACTTAAAAATATGATAGAGGCCTGTAATTTTCATCATAGGTACACGTCAACTATGACAGACAAATTGAGAAAAAGAAATCCAGAAAATCACATTGTAGGATTTTTACGAATTTATTTGCAAATTATGGTAGAAAATAAGTATTTGGTCAACAAACAAGCAAGTTTTCTGGCTCTCACAGACTTGTAACTTCTTCTTTAAGAGGCTCCTCTGTCCTCCACCCGTTACCTGTATTAATGGCACCTGTTTGATCTTGTTATCAGTATAAAAGACACCTGTCCACAACCTCAAACAGTCACACTCCAAACTCCACTATGGCCAAGACCAAAGAGCTGTCAAAGGAGACCAGAAACAAAATTGTAGACCTGCACCAGGCTGGGAAGACTGAATCTGCAATAGGTAAGCAGCTTGGTTTGAAGAAATCAACTGTGGGAGCAATTATTAGGAAATGGAAGACATACAAGACCACTGATAATCTCCCTCGATCTGGGGCTCCACGCAAGATCTCACCCCGTGGGGTCAAAATGATCACAAGAACGGTGAGCAAAAATCCCAGAACCACACGGGGGGACCCTAGTGAATGACCTGCAGAGAGCTGGGACCAAAGTAACAAAGCCTACCATCAGTAACACACTACGCCGCCAGGGACTCAAATCCTGCAGTGCCAGACGTGTCCCCTGCTTAAGCCAGTACATGTCCAGGCCCGTCTGAAGTTTGCTAGAGTGCATTTGGATGATCCAGAAGAGGATTGGGAGAATGGCATATGGTCAGATGAAACCAAAATAGAACTTTTTGGTAAAAAACTCAACTGGTCGTGTTTGGAGGACAAAGAATGCTGAGTTGCATCCAAAGAACACCATACCTACTGTGAAGCATGGGGGTGGAAACATCATGCTTTGGGGCTGTTTTTCTGCAAAGGGACCAGGACGACTGATCCGTGTAAAGGAAAGAATGAATGGGGCCATGTATCGTGAGATTTTGAGTGAAAACCTCCTTCCATCAGCAAGGGCATTGAAGATGAAACGTGGCTGGGTCTTTCAGCATGACAATGATCCCAAACACACCGCTCGGGCAACGAAGGAGTGCCTTCGTAAGAAGCATTTCAAGGTCCTGGAGTGGCCTAGCCAGTCTCCAGATCTCAACCCCATAGAAAATCTTTGGAGGGAGTTGAAAGTCCGTGTTGCCCAGTGACAGCGCCAAAACATCACTGCTCTAAAGGAGATCTGCATGGAGGAATGGGCCAAAATACCAGCAACAGTGTGTGAAAACCTTGTGAAGACTTACAGAAAACGTTTGACCTGTGTCATTGCCAACAAAGGGTATATAACAAAGTATTGAGAAACTTTTGTTATTGACCAGATACTTATTTTCTACCATAATTTGCAAATAAATTCATTAAAAATCCTACAATGTGATTTTCTGGATTTTGTTTCCTAATTTTGTCTGTCATAGTTGACGTGTACCTATGATGAAAATTACAGGCCTCTCTCATCTTTTTAAGTGGGAGAACTTGCACAATTGGTGGCTGACTAAATACTTTTTTCCCCCACTGTACATAGAATTGCAGGAAATTCGTTTTTAAAACAGCCATAAAATCAAGCTTTTGGTGTGGTGTATTCATGCATCTTAATAAACTATAACCTAAATGCATTATTACTTCCAATGTGGCCCAATTCACATTTCCAATTTCCCACCCTAACATACCTAGCTAGAACGGGGCCCTGAGTCTCAACCAATAGCCTATATAGGATAAATATCCCAAGCAGGGCTACAGCAACTTCTAGAGAGGGTCAGGCTCCTTGGGCTTTGCGGTGGCCGCTCTGGTTTGGGTGTCCTCGGCAGAACGGTGTCACCATAACCAAGAGGTTACATATCGTTCTGGGTTCCACTGTGCAAGAGGGAGTCCGTGGAGTTTTATAAACATCAAGACAGACACAAGGTGAATTTAGATTTATTTTTTCAGCGTTCTGATTGGCCAAAGTGCACACACATAGTTCTTCATCATTCTCGCCACCGCCAGAGAGAAGACAGGGAAGAAACCACAATTTGCCAACCTATTTGGTATGTCATTCTATAGTTTTTCATGCAATTCTTGCGGTAATTAAATATAATTGATTTTTCCAGAAATAGTTTTACCAACTCTGTGTATTCTCAAATTGAAAAGGTGAGGAGCGCCGCTCCCCCGCGCTACAGCAGCACTACAACCCTGGTAAGCAGGTGGACTAATGCATGCAAAAATGATTGCTTTTGATAAAAACGCTTTATCTGCCTTCACAATGAAAAGTTCATGAAAAATTCAACCATATATTTTATGGAAAATATATGTATGTTTCTGAACATGGTTCATGCTCCCTTGGTGACAACATAACAAGCTTTGCAGCACAGGAGGTTGGCGGCACCTTAATTGGGGTGGACGGGGACGGGCTCGTGGTAATGGCTGCAGCGGAATGGGTAGAATAGTATCAAATACATCAAACACATAGTTTGATGCCATTCCATTTGCTCTGTTCCATAAATTATTATGAGCCGTCCTCCCCTCAGCAGCCTCCACTGCTTTTCAGATTGCTGTTTGAGCAGGGCGCCTCGAGGCTTCACTGGTCACGTGTAGGGCCATAGGCTGGTTCAACCCCAGCCAGTCACGTCTTTGTATTTATTATGGATCCCCATTAGCTGCTGCCAAGGCAACAGCTACTCTTCCTGGGGTCTAGCAAAATTAAGGCAGTTATACATTTGAAAAACATTACAATACATTCATAACAGATTTCACAACATATTAAGTGTGTGTCATCAGGCCTCTACTCTACTACTACATATCTATAACACAGAATCCATGTGTACATGTGTGTATAGTGCTTATGTTATCGAGTGTTTGTATGCATGTGTCTATTTTTGTTCCATAAGGTGTATTTCTATCTGTTTTTTAAATCAAATTTTACTGCTGGTATGAGTTACGTTGGCCACGGAGAGTTGTCGGGAGAGGTTGTGTTTTCTCTAGCAGGAGGTAAGCTTGGCTTCTTATATGGTGTTGAGTAAAGCTTAAACCATGTATTTAGATTGTAGGTAGGTATTGTAGTTAGGTATTATAGGTAGTTTACTCAGGTAGTTATTGTAGGTTATTGTAGGTAATTATTGTAGGTAAGTATTGTATTCGGCGGACCCCGGCGAAGCACGAGGCTAGCTTATCCACTACTTGGACCAACAAAGCTAGCTAGCTAGCTAGCGGGTAGCTACTGGTAACTTTTAGCAACTGTGGTTAGTTGTTTCCAATGTTATTTCACGCTTAAGAGTACCTGTGATTGAGCCAGCTAGCTGCCACCATTCAGCTGTTTTTCTAACCTCATTATCCGAGGCATTAACGTTAGGTGGTTGGTAGCTGCTGTACTTAATTACAGCTACTGATTGCAGTCTGCCAGTTTGGCTTTATACATAGCTTGGGCTTTGTCGAGTAAGGCTTAAACTGTGTATTTAGATTGTAGTTAGGTATTATAGGTAGGCATCGTGGGCTGTATATTATTAAGTAGTATAGGTAGGCATCGTGGGCTGTTGTGGGTAGTTGTTGTGTAGTTATTGTAGGTTACTTTTGTATTCGGCGGTGCCGGGTGTAGCACGAGCTAGCTAGCTAACTCACCTCCTGGATTAGCTGGCGAGTAGCTATTAGCAACGGTAGCAACTAAAAACAATATCCTTTTAGCCAGCTACATTCGTTCGCAGCGACGCCGTTTTTCAAACAAAGTCAACACAGCAGCCATTGCTAGCTAGCCAACACTACCAGATGGCTGTACTGTAGTAGCTAAATACAATATCTTTGTGCTAGCTAGCCAACATTTAATCATTGCTGCGTTATGAAAGAACTAGACACGGACACGAATTATCTGTTTAGTGTGTTCACACACTATTGGTAGTTTGTTGTAACCAAGTATTGGTGCTAAACTGTGTGTTATTGGATGCTAGCATGCTAGTTAGCTATGGCGTCATAGTTAGCTAGCTGAATAAAGTAAGTTGAGTCTATTCATTGAAACATTGAACCGCTGTAGTTTACAACAATTCTAATTTCTAAAGTGGAAGTTGGGAGAGTTTTATTCGGGTGGTTCAGTGAAACAATTATAGTTTCTGAGGTGGAAGTTGGGAGAGTTATATTTTTTTGGTGAGGAGGCCTGCTCTCTCCTTTCCCAGATGTTTAGTTCATTTCATTCCGATCTCCTCTGCATTATTGTAGCCATCTGCTGCAGCCTGTCAACTATGCCTCTACCTATCCCTGTTCTCTCCTCTCCGCACAGGCTACACAAACGCCTCACACCGCGTGGCTGCTGCCTCTCTAACCTGGTGGTCCCTGCACGCACCACACACACCTGGAGTTCCAGGTCTCAGGCAGCCTCTGGAACTGCCGTTCTGCCGCCAACAAGGCTGACTTCATCCCAGCCTATGCTACCCTCCAGTCCCTCGACTTCCTGGCGCTGACGGGAAACATGGATTACCACTGAAAACACTGCTACTCCTACTGCTCTCTCCTCGTCTGACCATGTGTTCTCGCATACCCCGAGAGCATCTGGTCAGAGGGGTGGTGGCACAGGAATCCTCATCTCTCCCAAGTGGTCATTCTCAATTTTTTCCCCTAACCCATCTGTCTATCTCCTCATTTGAATTCCACGCTGTCACAGTCACTAGCCCATTTAAGCTTAATATCCTTGTCATCTATCGCCCTCCAAGTTCCCTTGGAGAGTTCATCAATGAGCTTGACGCCTTGATAAGTTCCTTTCCTGAGGATGGCTCACCCTTCACAGTTTTGGGGGATTTCAACCTCCCCTACGTCTACATTTGACTCATTTCTCTCTGCCTCCTTCTTTCCACTCCTCTCCTCTTTTGACCTCACCCTCTCACCGTCCCCCCTACTCACAAGGCAGGCAATACGCTTGACTTCATCTTTACTAGATGTTGCTCTTCTACTAATCTCACTGCAACTCCCCTCCATGTCTCCGACCACTACTTTGTATCCTTTTCTCTCTCGCTCTCCTCCAACACTACTCACTTTGCCCCTACACAGATGGTAACGCCGCCGCCGCAACCTTCGCTCTCTCTCTCCCACTACTCTCTCCTCTTCCATCCTATCATCTCTTCCCTCTACTCAATCCTTCTTCCTCCAATCTCCTGATTCTGCCTCCTCAACCCTCCTCTCCTCCCTTTCTGCATCCTTTGACTCCCTGTGTCCCCTATCCTCCCGGCCGGCTCGGTCCTCCCCTCCAGCTCCGTGGCTTGATGACTCATTGCGAGCTCACAGAACAGAGCTCCGGGCAGCGGAGCGGAAATGGAAGAAAACTAAACTCCCTGCCGACCTGGCATCTTTTCACTCCCTCCTCTCTACATTTTCTTCATCTGTTTCTGCTGCTAAGGCCACTTTCTACCACTCTAAATTCCAAGCATCTGCCTCTAACCCTAGGAAGCTCTTTGCCACATTCTCCTCACTGCTGAATCCCCCCCCTCCTCCCTCTCTGTGGATGACTTCGTCAACAACTTTGAAAAGAAGGTTGATGACATCCGATCCTCGTTTGTTAAGTCTAATGACACTGCTGGTCCTGCTCACACTGCCCTACCCTATGCTCTGACTTCTTTCTCCCCTCTCTCTCCAGATAAAATCTTGCGACTAGTGACTGCAGGCCGCCCAACAACCTGCCCGCTTGACCCCATCCCCTCCTCTCTTCTCCAGACCATCTCCGGTGACCTTCTCCCCTACCTCACCTCGCTGATCAACTCATCCTTGACCGCTGGCCATGTCCCTTCCGTCTTCAAGAGAGCGAGAGTTGCACCCCTTCTCAAAAAACCAACACTCGATCCCACTGATGTCAACAACTACAGACCAGTATCCCCTTCTTTCTTTTCTTTCCAAAACTATTGAGCGTGCCGTCTTTAGCCAACTCTCTTGCTATCTCTCTCAGAATGACCTTCTTGATCCAAACCAGTCAGGTTTCAGGACTGGTCATTCAACTGAGACTGCTCTTCTCTGTGTCACGGAAGCTCTCCGCACTGCTAAAGCTAACTCTCTCTCCTCTGCTCTTGTCCTTCTAGACCTGTCTGCTGCCTTTGATACTGTGAACCATCAGATCCTCCTCTCCACCCTCTCCGAGCTGGGCATCTCCGGCGCGGCTCACTCCTGGATTGCGTCCCTACCTGACCGGTCGCTCCTACCAAGTGGCGTGGCGAGAAGCTGTCTCCGCACCACGTGCTCTCACCACTGGTGTCCCCCAGGGCTCAGTTCTAGGCCCTCTCCTTTTCTCCCTATACACCAAGTCACTTGGCTCTGTCATATCCTCACATGGCCTCTCCTATCATTGCTACGCTGACGATACACAACTAATCTTCTCCTTTCCCCCTTCTGATAACCAGGTGGCGAATCGCATCTCTGCATGTCTGGCCGACATATCAGTATGGATGACGGATCACCACCTCAAGCTGAACCCTGGCAAGACGGAGCTGCTCTTCCTCCCGGGGAAGGACTGCCCGTTCCATGATCTCGCCATCACTGTTGACAACTCCGTTGTGTCCTCCTCCCAGAGTGCGAAGAGCCTTGGCGTGACCCTGGACAACACCCTGTCGTTCTCCGCTAACATCAAGGCGGTGACCCGATCCTGCAGGTTCATGCTCTACAACATTCGGAGAGTACGACCCTGCCTTACACAGGAAGCGGCACAGGTCCTAATCCAGGCACTTGTCATCTCCCGTCTGGATTACTGCAACTCGCTGTTGGCTGGGCTCCCTGCCTGTGCCATTAAACCCCTACAACTCATCCAGAATGCCGCAGCCCGTCTGGTGTTCAACCTTCCCAAGTTCTCTCACGTCACCCCCCTCCTCCGCACACTCCACTGGCTTCCAGTTGAAGCTTCGCATCCGTTACAAGACCATGGTGCTTGCCTATGGAGCAGTGAGGGGAACGGCACCTCCGTACCTTCAGGCTCTGATCAGTCCCTACACCCAAACGAGGGCATTGCGTTCATCCACCTCTGGCCTACAGGCTCCCCTTCCTCTGCGGAAGCATAGTTCCCGCTCAGCCCAGTCAAAACTGTTGCTCTGGCACCCCAATGGTGGAACAAGCTCCCTCACGACGCCAGGACAGCGGAGTCACTCACCACCTTCCGGAGACATTTGAAACCCCACCTCTTTAAGGAATACCTGGGATAGGATGAAGTAATCCTTCTACCCCCCAAACAAACAAACAAAAAAAAATTGTAAAGTGGTTAACCCACTGGCTATAGGGTGAATGCACCAATTTGTAAGTCGCTCTGGATAAGAGCGTCTGCTAAATGACTTAAATGTCAAATGTAAATGTACTTGATGTGGAATAAAGTTCCATGTAGTCATGGCTCTATGTAGTACTGTGCGCCTCCCATAGTCTGTTCTTGACTTGGGGACTGTGAAGAGACCTCTGGTGGCATGTCTTGTGGGGTATGCATGGATGTCCGAGCTGTGTGCCAGTAGTTCAAACAGACAGCTTGGTGCATTCAACATGTCAATACCTCTCACAAATACAAGTAGTGATGAAGTCTTTGATCAAGTTCCGTGTGGGTCAAACAAAAACTAACAAATGATTGGTTGACAATAGAGCCTCCCACAATGCAGGATGAAGTTGGTGAAGAGGAACAGCAGAAACGTGCAGTCAAAGCTTCATGACCTTTGATCACAAAAGTTCGCACGTCTGAAAATGTGTATTCTCATAATGAAAGGCGACAAAAGTGAACTGCTTTCAAGACAACTCGGAAACTCCAAGTTAAAATGTGCGTACATTTTTGTTCAGAGCTTCCTATTGATTTATTCTGATACAGGACATTCCAAGTGGAAAACTCGGAGAAACGCTATGTTCACGTGCTATCGGAACGTCCCGAGTTAAAACGAACGTAGGTTATCTGCGTAGAGATTGTTATTGGTTGATTCTGATACTTTCAATTGGGAAACTCAGAGCTCATGTTTCCGAGTTGTCTTGAACGCGGCATGAAACATGCACTATGTGACGCAAACGACGTCAACTCTTCATTACCAAAATGGAGGACTACTCATCGAAGCAGTCAGTAGAAAATCTTGACAATCCTCCAAACAGTCGCTTGTTTCTCGTAACAAGTCGATCAGTTTCAGATGATGTTATTCGAGAGAAATTTTCTGTCTTTGGAGAGATCCAAGGTGTATGGGTCGTTAAGGACAAACAGACGAAAGAATCGAAGGGGATCTCCTATGTTAAATTTGCGAAGTCTTCGGAAGCATGCACCGCCATGGAGGACATGCATGGAAAATGCCTGTTAGACGGAACGAAGCCCATTAAGGTTTGCATGCACATAAATCTAAACTTAATATGTGCCATCATCCTCTAAGTCTCTAACATATACTATTTATTTCCTTGGGTAATTTTTTTATTGATTCCATGCTGGGCCCGGTTTCCTCGATATCGATGGAATTTAGGTTTACGCAAGTTTTAACGATGCACTTTTCCTACAATGGCCCGAAACACCAGGCAGAGAAAATGGTCGCTACAGTGCGTCGTCGGAGAAGGTCAATATTTATAGGATGGAAATATAGGGAGCTCTGTTCTAGGATCAGCTTTCTCCGTTCAAATCTTTCCTTGAAGAGGCATTATGCAGAAATCGCTCCGCCATTTCTTGATTGCTTCTAATAGTTAAACTGAAATTAGTCTATCTGACAAAGCAAACAATGTATAGTGTAGAGAATCATTGTACCAATTAAACCGCTGTGATATATTTTCATTAACCAGGGCCGGATGCAATTCCACAATATTTACATGATAGACATTAGCTGAATCATTTTTAATACCACAAATGACCGAAATGAGTGGCTAATCTGACACTGACAAACAGATCAATCTGGTCTTGAATTCAAACAAACAATAGCTCTGGCAAATGACATGACATACAGATTGTACAATAGTAGGAAGATGTGTGTGTGTGTGTATGATAGGCTACTAAATAACATTTCCAGTGGCACACTGACTCACCTAATGTCAAGCCATAAGCTACTACTCACAGTGTTGGCTGATGCGCTCGTCTTGGCAAAAGCATATCTCAAGATGAGCTACTTTGAAAAACAATGCTGTTGTTCGCAAAACATTTGGAGTTGTTGAGAAAAAAATCATCGATTGGTTCGACAGATTAGTCTTCTCATTTCAGCAGTAGGTATTTGCTTTCCAAAGTATGTTTTTCCCTCGATAGTATTTTGAGATTTGCAAAAGGACAGAGAAATATAATCCATAGATGTCAGTTCCCATTTAAATCAGGACTGGCAGCCGGTTTAATGCAGGGGCTTTAATAGTCAAATAGCCAGGGTAAGAGGTTCCAAACCCCTTCTATGGATTATTTCTATGGCCACAACGCTACAAGCTGTATATTTGGCGTGCATGCTGGCCAAATTGCGGGCTTCCCGACTGTAGGCAACCAGTAACTGCCTAAATAAATAAAACGCTTAGTAAATTGGGGATACAAATAATGTTATGGTGAGGGGTGCATTTCCCTGGCATGGTTTAGGTCCACTTGTAGAATCTATCTATGCCAAGGCGCATTGAAGCTATTCTGGCAGTTCATGGTGTCCAAACACTCTTTTAAGACACTATGTTGGTGTTTCCCTTATTTTGGCAGTTACCTGTATGTGCTTGTGATAAAATGTAATCCACAGTTATGTTTTTTAGTCTGTGGCTACATTATGCTCTCTGGTCTAATTTGAACATTGACAGCGGGCTCCTGTGGTTGGATAAAAAAAAAAAGTAATACAAAAAGTGTGGCCCTATGGGCTGACTCACACAATTGACCAGTCACATTTATTTGTTATTTTATTAATCAGGTACCCAATCAACGCAGGGCCCCCCAGTTACCCACATGTGCCCCCTACCACCTCTCCTCCACCATCTGACGAGAGGCAGCAGGCAGGAGCAGGATGTCTACACTCATTGAGAGCGGGCTCCTGAATCCTGTGGTTGGCGGTTGCAGTAAAAAAGTATATACATTGCTATGAAAAAGTATTTGCCCCCTTTCTAATTTTCTCCACTTTTGCATATTTGTGATACAGAATGTTATCAGATCTTCAACCAAACCTACTATTAGATAAAGGGAACATAAGTGAACAAGTAACACAACAATTATATATTTATTTCATCAACAAAGTTATGCAACACAGGCCGAAGATGTAACATGCATTTCCCCAAACACCATGCAGAGAGAACGGTCACTAAGTGTGTCGTTGGACCATGTTTCGATACTGATCGGATCGAAAGGGAGCGCTGTTCTCGAACAGCTTTCTCCATTCAAATCTTACCATTAAAATTATTTGACAATACTGACGACACTATCAGCTCCTAGTGAGATATTACCACCTGCGGCTGCACATATTGAGGCGGCTTATTCTAATAATTACCCAATACAAATGCACTAAATCGCAGATTTGGCACATTGTGCGCATGTTAGGCTACACATCATGAAATAAATTGAGACAAATTAGACAGGCCTATAGCGACACTTGAGGCATTCTAATTGTCTACAGACATGTCGTTAGAGCAAGTATAAGTAGAGCAAGTAGCAAAGTAGAACTCAATTGATTGAACATAAAATGTATTTCAATATGTATGAATAAATAGGCCTATAGCCTACTGTTTATATTTTAATGCAGTCATTCCGGTTTTCATTTGAAGCATCTTTGTATACGTAGATTGTTTGTATCCATTGCAAAGACTTGCAACTTTATTTGTAGTCAACTTTGTTCTGAAGTTAGCAGCAGTCAGAGACTGATAAACAATGTGATTCCCTGTTTAGTGGACATCTGTGTATGATGGCAAAAAAGCATAAAAAAATTATAATTGTATTTTCAATAAATGTATAAATGCGTGGACAACACGCAGTTAAAATGGCTAAAAGTAAGGATTTAAAAATGAAATGCAAAAGGAGCTATCAAAATGTGCCAAGACTTCTCCCTAAATCTCTCAAATTCAAATCTGGACTTCGAAGACAGTTTCACTGCTTATTTTTACAGTCTTCCCCTCTAATCAGGGACTGATTTTAGACCTGGGACAGCAGGTGGGTGCAATTAGTTATCAGGTAGAACAGAAAGCCAGCAGTACTCTGGACCTCGGGTAAGATTTGAATACCCCTGCCCTACATCCTTTATACTTTTTCATAACGACAACGACAAGTTTGATGTCAGACGACAATAGCATGTTCATGATGTCGCCACGACAGGCTGGTTTACAGTCAGTCTGTCAACGTCTGTAGACAATTGTCGTAGCGACATCAAACTTGTTGTTATGAAAAAGTATAAACACAAAATGACAGCCTCTGCATGAATGACATCAGCAGCCCGGTGCTCCAAATAGCATACTTTCTATATTTTAACACCAATAAACCCATCTGTTTTAAAAATGTATTCAGTAAATGTACATCTAGAAAGCCAGGGAACTAAAATGAATTTTCCAAACAATGTTTTAGTTTGTTACTTGCTAGCTAGTTCAGATAATGACCAGAATATAGCTGACAACGTCTTAACTTTAGCTACTTTTTCTTCATTACAGGAAAATAAACCTACATCATTATTTACAAGGTAATGGCGAGCTTACAGAAAATAGCTTACTGCCACAGTGTGACGAAATAATAGTAGGTCATTCTATCTGATAATTTTACAGGAGGATCTTGTTACAGGAGGATTTGTTCTGGTTGCTGTGGCAGTCTGGTAATCATGACAACAGATGTTGCCACAGTCGCAGATAAACATTTTTCACGTCTGTGGGACAATGAAACTGACAGTCGCAGCGACGGTCTACAGACATTCCACTGGAGTATAAATTAAACGTTTTCAACAGCGACACTTGAGGCATTCTAATTAAATACAGACATGTCGTTAGAGCAAGGATAAACCAGCCTTTAGGGGTATAACATAGGAGAAGCATTTGAGTTAAGTCACACTGAAATGACTGTACCTGTTTAGCGACACGTGTCCCACATCGGAAGGTAGTGGGGTATTATTTGTCATAAGTATATTATGCTGTGTATGTATGGTCAGTGAGTTGGAAAAAAGTATTTGATCCCCTGCTGATTTTGTACGTTTGCCCACTGACCAAGAAATGATCAGTCTATAATTTAATGGTAGGTTTATTTGAACAGTGAGAGACAGAATAATATGGAGGTGGAAACATTATGCTTTGGGGGTTTTTTTTTCTGCTAAGGGGACAGGACAACTTCACCGCATCAAAGGGACGTTGGACGGGGCCATGTACCGTCAAATCTTGGGTGAGAACCTCCTTCCCCCAGCCAGGGCATTGAAAATAGCTCAGCTGGTAGAGCACGGCGCTTGTAACGCCAAGGTAGTGGGTTCGATCCCCTGGACCACCCATACACAAAAATGTATGCACGCATGACTGTAAGTCGCTTTGGATAAAAGCGTCTGCTAAATGGCATTATTATTATTATTATTATTATTATTATTTATTCCAGCATGACAATGACCCAAAACACACGGCCAAGGCAACAAAGGAGTGGCTCAAGAAGAGGCACATTAAGGTCCTGGAGTGGCCTAGCCAGTCTCCAGACCTTTAATCACATAGAAAATCTGTGGAGGGAGCTGAAGGTTCGAGTTGCTAAACGTCAGCCTCGAAACCTTAATGACTTGGAGAAGATCTGCAAGAGGAGTGGGACAAAATCCCTCCTGAGATGTCTGCAAACCTGGTGGCCAACTACAAGAAACATTTGACCTCTGTGATTGCCAACAAGGGTTTTGCCACCAAGTACTAAGTCATGTTTTGCAGAGGGGTCAAATACTTATTTCCCTCATTAAAAGCAAATCAATTTATAACATTTTTGACATGCGTTTTTCTGGATTATTTTGTTGTTATTCTGTCTCTCACTGTTCAAATAAACCTACCATTAAAATTATAGACTGATAATTTCTTTGTCAGTGGGCAAACGTACAAAATCAGCAGGGGATCAAATACTTTTTTCCCTCACTGTACAGTTGAAGTCTGAAGTTTACAGTGGGGAAAAAAAGTATTTAGTCAGCCACCAATTGTGCAAGTTCTCCCACTTAAAAAGATGAGAGAGGCCTGTAATTTTCATCATAGGTACACATCAACTATGAGGAAAAAAATCCAGAAAATCACATTGTAGGATTTTTAATGAATTTATTTGCAAATTATGGTGGAAAACAAGTATTGGTCAATAACAAAAGTTTCTCAATACTTTGTTATATACCCTTTGTTGGCAATGACACAGGTCAACCGTTTTCTGTAAGTCTTCACAAGGTTTTCACACACTGTTGCTGGTATTTTGGCCCATTCTTCCATGCAGATCTCCTCTACAGCAGTGATGTTTTGGGGCTGTCGCTGGGCAAAATGGACTTTCAACTCCCTCCAAAGATTTTCTATGGGGTTGAGATCTGGAGACTGGCTAGGCCACTCCAGGACCTTAATGCTTCTTACGAAGCCACTCCTTCGTTGCCCGGGCGGTGTGTTTGGGATCTTTGTCATGCTGAAAGACCCAGCCACGTTTCATCTTCAATGCCCTTGCTGATGGAAGGAGGTTTTCACTCAATCTCACGATACATGGCCCCATTCATTCTTTCCTTTACACGGATCAGTCGTCCTGGTCCCTTTGCAGAAAAACAGCCCCAAAGCATGATGTTTCCACCTCCATGCTTCACAGTAGGTATGGTGTTCTTTGGATGCAACTCAGCATTCTTTGTCCTCCAAACACGATGAGTTGAGTTTTTACCAAAAAGTTATATTTTGGTGTCATCTGACCATATGACATTCTCCCAATCCTCTTCTGGATCATCCAAATGCACTCTAGCAAACTTCAGACGGGCATGGACATGTACTGGCTTAAGCAGGGGGACACGTCTGGCACTGCAGGATTTGAGTCCCTGGCGGTGTAGTGTGTTACTGATGGTAGGCTTTGTTACTTTGGTCCCAGCTCTCTGCAGGTCATTCACTAGGTCCCCCCGCGTGGTTCTGGGATTTTTGCTCACCGTTCTTGTGATCATTTTGACCCCACGGGGTGAGATCTTGCGTGGAGCCCCAGAACGAGGGAGATTATCAGTGGTCTTGTATGTCTTCCATTTCCTAATAATTGCTCCCACAGTTGATTTCTTCAAACCAAGCTGCTTACCTATTGCAGATTCAGTCTTCCCAGCCTGGTGCAGGTCTACAATTTTGTTTCTGGTGTCCTTTGACAGCTCTTTGGTCTTGGCCATAGTGGAGTTTGGAGTGTGACTGTTTGAAGTTGTGGACAGGTGTCTTTTATACTGATAACAAGTTCAAACAGGTGCCATTAATACAGGTAACGAGTGGAGGACAGAGGAGCCTCTTAAAGAAGAAGTTACAGGTCTGTGAGAGCCAGAAATCTTGCTTGTTTGTAGGTGACCAAATACTTATTTTCCACCATAATTTGCAAATAAATTCATTAAAAATCCTACAATGTGATTTTCTGGAAATGTTTTCTCAATTTGTCTGTCATAGTTGACGTGTACCTATGATGAAATTTACAGGCCTCTCATCTTTTTAAGTGGGAGAACTTGCACAATTGGTGGCTGACTAAATACTTTTTTTCCCCACTCTAACATCTGAATTGGACCAAAACATTTTCTAACAATGAGTAAGACATGAGGATTCCAAAGAAATTGTTAAAAGCCACCAATGGACCCCCCCCTAAACACATTTTTTCTATTTGTATGCCTCTTTAGTCCAGGGTGCATTGCATGGTGCTGTTGCAAATGTCAAACTCCACTCTGTGAGGCACATCGATCTGCAGGTTAAACATGGTGAGATTGTAGACTCCTATATTGATTTTGCAGTTTGTTTAGGTGATTTTACAGCGAACTAGATACTTCAAATGCTGAAATTGACTTTGGTATTATTGTGTGTAGCTAGCCAGCCCATAGAGAGCATTGTGGGTTTTGTAGCCAACTTGAGCTGCAACATATTTCCACAACAATAGTAATTGTTGTGGATAACTGATATTTTCATCTGTCACATCAAACCGCTTGCTTTTGACAACCGTGTTTTCCCGCTAATTGCATTATGGAACGAACATTCGCGCGTAGCCTACTGCCTTGTGCGCATTGCTGCGCTTATGTGAAGAAATTATAGTTTATCAACATTTTTAAGCTGAACGTTCTGATCTGTTGCATCACTCATTGCTTTTTTAAACTTTTTATTTTATTTTATTTTTTATGTAGCCTAGGCCTACTGGTTGTATGAATTTGGGATCTATCGTCCCACAACTGTCAAAGTCTGTTTGGAATAGGCTATTTCCTTCTCGACAAGATGACCAATAGAATAGGTAAACTTTTCTACTATGTGGGATAATAGATTGACATAGGCTAGTGATTTTGCTGTTCGTTACTAGTCTTGTTGGCTGAGGAAAAGTAAATGTGGGCATTAGAATTTGGTAAGAAGGACCGCACATTGTTGCGTCCTCGACTTGCATGTTCTCTTAAGATGATTTGCCATAATCTAAAGCACCGTGGGTGGATGCTCTAATTGGGTTTCCTAACGAAAACCCTGTGTTAGACATACAACCATACGATGTTTGGCAAACACTATTTTAGGCTAAGGCATACAGTGCATTCTGAAAGTATTCAGACCCCTTCACTTTTTCCACATTTTGTTACTTTACAGCCTTATTCTAAAATTGATTTAAACAAATGTTTTTCCACAATCTAAACACAATACCCCATATATTTTTTTTTTTTTTTACGTATTTACATAATTATTCGGACCCTTTGCTATGAGACTCGAAATTGAGCTCAGGTGCATCCTGTTTACATTGATCATCCTTGATGTTTCTGCACCTGTTGATTGGACATGATTTGGAAAGGCACACACCTGTCTATATAAGGTCCCACAGTTGACAGTGCATGTCAGAGCAAAAACCAAGCCATGAGGTCGAAGGAATTGTCCGTAGAGCTCTGTGACAGGATTGTGTCGAGGCACAGATATGGGGGAAGTGTACCAAAACATTTCTACAGCATTGAAGGTCCCCAAAAACACTGTGGCATCCATCATTCATAAATGGAATACGTTTGGAACCACCAAGACTCTTCCTAGAGCTGGCCGCCCGGCCAACCTGAGCAATCGTGGTAGAAGGGCCTTGGTCAGGGAGGTGACCAAGAACCCGATGGTCAATCTAACAGAGCTGCAGAGTTCCTCTGTGGAGATGGGAGAACCTTCCAGAAGGACAACCATCTCTGCAGCACTCCACCAATCAGGCCTTTTATGGTAGAGTGGCCAGACGGAAGCCACTCCTCAGTAAAAGGCACATGACAGCTCCGCTTGGAGTTTGCCAAAAGGCAACTAAAGGACTCTCAGACCATGAGAAACAAAACAACGCAGAATTGGCTTCGGGACAAGTCTCTGAATGTCCTTGAGTGGCCCAACCAGAGCCCGGACTTGAACCCGATCGACCATCTCTGGAGAGTCCTGAAAATAGCTGTGCAGCGACGCTCCCCATCCATCCTGACCGAGCTTGAGAGGATCTGCAGAGAACAATGGCTTGTAGCGTCATACCCAAGAAGACTCAAGGCTGTAATCGCTGCTAAAGGTACTGAGTAAAGGGTCTGAATACTTTTTCTAATATTGGAAAAATGTTTTTTTTATTTTTTTTATTTTTGCTTTGTCATTATGGGGTATTGTGTGTAGATTGATGGATGAAAAAAAACTATTTAATCCATTTTAGAATAAGGCTGTAACAAAATGTGGAAAAAGTCAAGGGGTCTGAATACTTTCCGAATGCACTGTATACAAGTTATGCATTTTGACTGAATTTGACCACTGTTTCAGGTGTTCATTGCCCAGTCAAGGTCCTCTGGTAGACACAGAGACGTGGAGGATGAAGAGCTCACCAGAATATTTGTAAAGATTCCCAAAACATTCACAGAAGAAGATCTGAAAGACACGTTCAAGGTATGAGGTCCATTGCATTGTATTTGATCACCTGGTGAAATATTACTGGCCAATTTACCCTAAGTGACCCCCCTTACATTTTAGAAATTTAGCAGACACTCTTATCCAGAGCGACTTACAGTAGCAATTTACACACCTTGTCGGCTCGGGGAATCGAACCAGCAAATGTTCAGTTACTGGCCCAACCCTCTAAACACTAGGCAACCTGCCGCACTTGGATGATATAAGATAGCAGACCAATAGAGATAATGCTATTTTTTTGCTTGTAGGAGTATGGTGACATAGAATACTGTGTGATCATAAAGAATAAAACCACGGGGGAGAGCAAAGGCTTGGGATATGTGAGGTATCATAAGCCATCACAAGCAGCCATTGCCATTGAGAACTGTGATAGAGGTAAGCAAGCATCAGCCCTCTCATTGAAGCCTCAAAGCAATGCTTTTCAGAACGGATGAACTCAAGTTAAAACACTTTGACTCCACTGTAGTATTTAATTTGTATCGATCTAACCCTTGTCTGTGCAACCAGCCTACAGGGCTGTTCTTGCTGAGCCCGAAGCAAGAACTCATCTGCAGATAATGACTATCACAACAGTGGCAGAGCAGAGCACATGTCAAGTGACCTGGGAATGAACCCCTATTCCTTTGGAGCGTGTATGTGAAGTGCTTCAAATTCTGATTCAGAATGTGACATTTGCTTTCGTTTGCATTTGCTTTAACCTAGCTGTGGTCTGACATCTGTCTGTGTTCCCTACATGACAGCTGACCCTGGCAGTTATGCCGTAACTGACTACCGATCCAGTGACCTCATCACCAGGTGCCTAATGGTTTCCTCGAGAGCTAGCATTACCCAGGAGCAGATTTATGGCCTCTGTGACCTCATACCAGGGATGGATTACTGCGAGATGCAGCGGGATCATTATGGACTCAACAAAGGTATGATACATTGATAATTGTGTATTTAATAGGGAAAGATGCAGTTAAATAAAATTAGTATCACACATTGATTTATCAACAGTAACACTTTAGACACGACTATAAAGACAGTTTATAAACTATGTTTATAATGCTTATAAGAAATTCTAGAATAAGCCTACTCATTCTTTTGTTAATAAAAAAAAAAACAATTACGTTCTTATGTAGTGTTACCCACAAAGGTTAACACTCCTGATTTTGTATTTAAATTGTTCACATTAATGTTTGATATTGCTCATGATGCATGTAAAACGTTTTAACTGTAGGCCACCCCCCCCAGGACATGCTGTGATTCGCTACAACAACCTGGGCTCTGCCGTCTACGCCAAAGAGAAGCTGAATGGCTTTGAGTATCCCCCTGGAAACCGCCTCATCGTGACCCACATAGATGATGGAGAAGACAGGACCAGGTACAGACTTATCATGTGATGATAGACACCTAATTTATTTACCTGAGACTGGAAACTTTCGACGGCAGTTACTGGGCCATAGTTAGTTGTGTTTAGTTGTTGAAAGATAGTGTAAGTTAGTTTTGTTTATTAGGATTAGCTACTGCACATGCAGCAGCTACTCTTCCTGGGGTCCACATAGAGTGAGGGGAAAAAGTATTTGATCCCCTGCTGATTTTGTACGTTTGACTACTGACAAAGAAATGATCAGTCTATAATTTTATTAGTACGTTTATTTGAACAGTGAGAGACAGAATAACAACAAAAAAATCCAGAAAAACGCATGTCAAGAATGTTATACATTGATTTGCATTTTAATGAGGGAAATAAGTATTTGACCCCCTCTCAATCAGAAAGATTTCTGGCTCCCAGGTGTCTTTTATACAGGTAACGAGCTGAGATCAGAGCACACTCTTAAAGGGAGTGCTCCTAATCTCAGCTTGTTACCTGTATAAAAGACACCTGTCCACAGAAGCAATCAATCAGATTCCAAACTCTCCACCATGGCCAAGACCAAAGAGCTCTCCAAGGATGTCAGGGACAAGATTGTAGACCTACACAAGGCTGGAATGGGCTACAAGACCATCGCCAAGCAGCTTGGTGAGAAGGTGACAACAGTTGGTGCGATTATTCGCAAATAGAAGAAACACAAAACAACTGTCAATCTCCCTCGGCCTGGGGCTCCATGCAAGATCTCACCTCTTGGAGTTGCAATGATCATGAGAACAGTGAGGAATTAGCCCAGAACTACACGGGAACATCTTGTCAATGATCTCAAAGCAGCTGGGACCATAGTCACCAAGAAAACAATTGGTAACACACTACGCCGTGAAGGACTGAAATCCTGCAGCGCCCGCAAGGTCCCCCTGCTCAAGAAAGCACATATACATGCCCGTCTGAAATTTGCCAATGAACATCTGAATGATTCAGAGGAGAACTAGGTGAAAGTGTTGTGGTCAGATGAGACCAAAATCGAGCTCTTAGGCATCAACTCAACTCGCCGTGTTTGGAGGAGGAGGAATGCTGCCTATGACCCCAAGAACACCATCCCCACCGTCAAACATGGAGGTGGAAACATTATGCTTTGGGGGTGTTTTTCTGCTAAGGGGACAGGACAACTTCACCGCATCAAAGGGACGATTGACGGGGCCATGTACCGTCAAATCTTGGGTGAGAACCTCCTTCCCTCAGCCAGGGCATTGAAAATGACCCAAAACACACGGCCAAGGCAACAAAGGAATGGCTCAAGAAGAAGCACATTAAGGTCCTGGAGTGGCCTAGCCAGTCTCCAGACTTTAATCCCATAGAAAATATGTGGAGGGAGCTGAAGGTTCGAGTTGCCAAACGTCAGCCTCGAAACCTTAATGACTCAGAGAAGATCTGCAAAGAGGAGTGGAACAAAATCCCTCCTGAGATGTGTGCAAACCTGGTGGCCAACTACTAGAAACGTCTGACATCTATAATAATAATAATAATAATAATAATATGCCATTTAGCAGACGCTTTTATCCAAAGCGACTTACAGTCATGCGTGCATATTATTATTTTTTTGTGTATGGGTGGTCCCGGGGATCGAGCCCACTACCTTGGCGTTACAAGCGCCGTGCTCTACCAGCTGAGCTACAGAGGACCACCTGTGATTGCCAACAAGGGTTTTGCCACCAAGTACTAAGTCATGTTTTGCAGAGGGTTCAAATACTTTTTTCCCTCACTGTACAAATACATTATAAAGTACAGAACAGTTATAGACAAGAACAACACAAGATATTACTTACAAATATAAAAAGTTATGTATGTATATAAACTCAGCAAAAAAAGAAACGTCCTCTCAATGTCAACTGCTTTTATTTTCAGCAAACTTAACATGTGTAAATATTTGGAAAAATGTGTCCCTGAACAAAGGGTGGGTCAAAATCAAAAGTAACAGTCAGTATCTGGTGTGGCCACCAGCTGCATTAAGTACTGCAGTGCATCTCCTCCTCATGGACTGCACCAGATTTGCCAGTTCTTGCTGTGAGATGTTACCCCACTCTTCCACCAAGGCACCTGCAAGTTCCCTGACATTTCTGGGGGCAATGGCCCTAGCCCTCACCCTCCGATCCAACAGGTCCCAGACGTGCTCAATGGGATTGAGATCCGGGCTCTTCGCTGGCCATGGCAGAACACTGACATTCCTGTCTTGCAGGAAATCACGCACAGAACGAGCAGTATGGCTGGTGGCATTGTCATGCTGGAGGGTCATGTCAGGATGAGCCTGCAGGAAGGTTACCACATGAGGGAGGAGGATGTCTTCCTGTAACGCACAGCGTTGAGATTGCCTGCAATGACAACAAGCGCAGTCCGATGATGCAGTGACACACCGCCCTAGACCATGACAGACCCTCCACCTCCAAACCGATCATGCTCCAGAGTACAGGCCTCGGTGTAATGCTCATTCCTTCGACGATAAACGCGAATCCGACCATCACCCCTGGTGAGACAAAACCGCGACTTCGTCAGTGAAGAGCACTTTTGCCAGTCCTTTCTGGTCCAGCGACAGTGGGTTTGTGCTTATAGACAACGTTATTGCCGGTGATGTCTGGTAAGGACCTGCCTTACAACAGGCCTACACGCCTCAGTCCAGCCTCTCTCAGCCTATTGTGGACAGTCTGAGCACTGATGGAGGGATTGTGCGTTCCTGGTGTAACTCGGGCAGTTGTTGTTGCCATTCTGTACCTGTCCCGCAGGTGTGATGTTCGTATGTACCGATCCTGTGCAGGTGTTGTTACACGTGGTCTGCCACTGCGAGGACGATCAGCTGTCCGTCCTGTCTCCCTGTAGCGCTGTCTTAGGCGTCTCACAGTACGGACATTGCAATTTATTGCCCTGGCCATATCTGCAGTCCTCATGCCTCCTTGCGGCATGCCTAAGGCACGTTCACGCAGATGAGCAGGGGCCCTGGGCATATTTCTTTTGGTGTTTTTCAGAGTCAGTAGAAAGGCCTCTTTAGTGTCCTAAGTTTTAATAACTGTGACCTTAATTGCCTACCGTCTGTTAGCTGTTAGTGTCTTAACGACCGTTCCACAGGTGCATGTTCATTAATTGTTTATGGTTCATTGAACAAGCATGGATTTTTACGAATTATCTTTGAAAGACAGGGTCCTGAAAAAGGGATGTTTCTTTTTTTGCTGAGTTTATATGAAAGACACCAAGAGATGACAAAAACACAATTTACACTAAATGTTAGGTCTGACCCAATTTAGTCGATTGTTTGGTCGATTGACTGTTGATCGACTGATCTCTTCTAGTCGAGCAATCGCAATTGTTTATTTTATCATGGTGCACAAGACACCTGTCTGATTCGCGCCTGTCTCAGTGGACTAATCCTTTGCGAAGGATGGCACAGACATAAAATTGTATATGGTTATGTTATTTGAAAAATAATGGTGCAACTCTAAATGTAATTACATTTTATAACAAATGTGCTTTCTCCGGCGTTGAATACGGTCGCTGTCCGCGGTTCTAAAACATAATCTTCAGTGCACCATTGAATTGGCGCCTTTCCCTATGTTGCTATGTGCATAATAACAAAGTTGAACAATGCGGCGGAGGCAGCAGCAGCAGAGACAAAGAACAGTCCTTGCCTTAGCCTAATTGTCTAAGAAAATTGGAGAGAGGAAATCCCAAATTAATTAGGTCTATAATTATTAGTCTAACTGTTAAATGTGCCTGGCTTTGTAAATCATTCATATACAGTGCATTGGGGAAGTATTCAGACCCCCTTTTTCCACATTTTGTTACGTTACAGCCTTATTCTAAAATGGATTAAATTCATTTTTTTCCTCATAAATCTACACACAAAATCCCATAATGACAAAGCAAAAACAGATGTTTGCAAAAAATAATCAAAATGTATTACAAATAAGAAACATACCTTATTTACATAAGTATTCAGACCCTTTGCTATGAGACTTGAAATTGAGCTCCGGTGCATCGTGTTCCATTGATCATCCTTGATGTTTCTACAACTTGATTGGAGTCCACCTGTAGTAATTTAAATAGATTGGACATGATTTGGAAAGGCACACACCTGTCTATATAAGGTCCCACAGTTGACAGTGCATGTCAGAGCAAAAACCAAGCCATGAGGTTGAAGGAATTGTCCATAGAGCTCTGAGACAGGATTGTGTCGAGGCACAGATCTGGGGAAGGGTACTAAAACAATTCTGCAGCATTGAACGTCCCCAAAAACACAGTGGCATCCATCATTCTTAAATGGGAAGAAGTTTGGAACCACCAAGACTCTTCCTAGAGCTGGCCGCCTAGCCAAACTGAGCAATCGTGGGAGAAGGGCCTTGGACAAGGAGGTGACCAAGAACCTGATGGTCACTCTTACAGAGCTCCAGAGTTCCTCTGTGGAGATGGGAGAATCTTCCAGAAGGACAACCATCTCTGCATCACTCCACCAATCAGGCCTTTATGGTAGAGTGGCCAGTCGGAAGCCACTCCTCAGTAAAAGGCACATGACAGCCCGCTTGGAGTTTGCCAAAAGGCAACTAAATGATCATGAGAAACAAGATTCTCTGGTCTGATAAAACCAAGATTGAACTCTTTGACCTGAATGCCAGCGTCATGTCTGGAGGAAACCTGGCACCATCCCTACAGTGAAGCATGGTGGTTGGCAGTATCATGCTGTGGGGATGTTTTTCAGCGCCAGGGACTGGGAGACTAGTCAGGATCAAGGGAAAGATGAACGGAGCAAAGTACAGAGAGGTCCTTGATGAAAACCTGCTCCAGAGCGCTCAGGACCTCAGACTGGGGTGAAGGTTCTCTTTCCAACAGGACAACAACCCTAAGCACACAGCCAAGACAACGCAGGAGTGACTTTGGGACAAGTCTCTGAATGTCCTTGAGTGGCCCAGCCAGAGCCCAGAATTGAACCTGATCTAACATCTCTGGAGAGACCTGAAAATAGCTGTGCAGCGACGCTACCCATCCAACCTGACAGAGTTTGGGAAGATCTGCAGAGAAGAATGGTCCTATGGGTGGTCCTCTGTAGCTCAGCTGGTTAGAGCACGGCGCTTGTAACGCCAAGGTAGTGGGTTCGATCCCCGGGACCACCCATACACAAAAATGTATGCACTCATGACTGTAAGTCGCTTTGGATAAAAATGGCAAATGGCTAAATGGCATATAATTATTATTATTATTATAAGAATGGGAGAAACTCCCCAAATACATGTGTGCCAAGCTTATAGCGTCATACCCAAGACGATTTGTGGCTGTAATCGCTGCCAAAGGTGCTTCAACAAAGTACTGAGTAAAGGGTCTGAATACTTATGTAAATGTGATATTTCGTTGATTTCTTTGCACACATTTTTAAAAACCTGTTTTTGCTTTGTCATTATGGGGTATTGTATGTAGATTGATGTGAAAAACAACAACAATTTAATCAATTTTAGAATAAGGCTAACCTAACAAAATGTGGAAAAAGTCAAGGGTCTGAATGCTTTCTGAAGGCACTGTATATGTAGATGTACAATTTTGACACTGACTGTGTGTGTGAGAGAGAGAAGGACCCCTTTTGCCCATTTGTTTTTGAGTTAGTCCTTGGTGGGACAGTATTTACCAAAACTGCTGGTTGTCATGTCATGGCACCTTTTGGGTATCCCCCTTCAGGACTGTGACACCATAACTTATTGAGCAGTAAAGCTGTTCCTTGACTCAATACTGTTAAAGCTGCAATATACAAGTACACCCCCTGGATAGGACGCTAGTCTATTGCAGGGCCTTAACCACAATCTATCTTGAGTGCCAAGCAGAGACTCATCGGGTCCCATTTTTTTACAGTCTGGTATGACTCTGCCAGTGGTCGAACTGTCCAACCTTCAAATCTCAGGGAGGACACTGACAAGGGCACTGAATTGGTTATGCAAGCCATAGGTATAACTGTATTTTGACATGTTGACTGAGGCATGCACAATTTAAACATTTACTGGCTACCCTTGGTGACCTTAGAGAGAGACATTGTCCTACAGGTAACAGCTATTCTTCTTAGTTGTGATCTTGTTTACTATCTACACAATGTTCAACTACTGTAGGTTTCTTTGATAATGGTTTCCAACATGTTTGACAACCTCATTATAGCGCAGGAACATTTCTGTGTTGTTATTTTTGCAGAACATCTTATTGAACATATGACTAGTGGTAACTGGGGGGGGGGGGGGGAATTAGGGCATCAAGGCATCTTTCAGCCATTTTGGTTCCCCTCCAGCCCTTGCTTCCTATGGGAGAGTATCTTTACCTGTCTGATGGTGGGCAGCAGCATCTGGAAGACAGGAGGGGGCAGCGTCTGCTGGAGGAGCTGCTCGGGTTGCCCGTACACAGCAATGACATCATAGTTTCCTGATGGTTGAAACAGGTCTGGGGCAAATGAGCTAAAATAGAAAAGGCTTTTCTTCCCAGAATAACTTTGGTAGCCTTCAAATCAGACAACAGCTACTCATAAGAATCGACTCGTTCCAGTACATATCATAGATCATCTGCCCCCTTACAGAGTCTCTGTTACTGTCCCCTGCAGGTATAATAATTTAATACTGACAATATTTACTGGCATGCAAACGAAAGCTTGACTTGCAATAAGCAAAATGTCACGTACAAGAATTCAGTGGGGAGGATCATGGGACTACAATATGAATAGAATTAGATTTTATTCTAATGTGGACACTACCATGCCGTAGAGTAGTCCGTATATTGAGGGAGTTTAATTAAGCTGGACCGGGTGCACCGAGCTATGGCCCGTGACGTGAATAGGTGAAAGCTGTGAGGAGGAGTGCCCTGGTCATATTGTCAACAAGACCGCATGGTTCAACGTTCAGAAACATAGAACATGTATTTTCCATAAAGTATATGTTAAGACTATTACTAGTTCTTATTGAAAAGGCAGATAAAGTACATATTCGTTTTTCTTTTACCAAGAGCAAACACTTTGGATGTATCTCTATGTTCTTGACATCTCCCGTCATGTGACGTTACACTATATAGTCAGATGACATGCTTTCAGATAATTGCCTTGTTTTTGAATAGCCACATACCATTAGTGGTTACTTTAGTGCATCATAGCTTGCTAGATGTCTTTAAGAAAATAAATAACCATGCTAGCTAGTTATCCAGCTAATTGTTTCAATGCCCCTTCCAAATGTGAAATTACAAGACAAAAAAGCCACTTATCATACCTAAAGGTGTTCCACGATGGTGTCTTGTTGTGAAGGTAGCTAGCTAGCTAACGTTAGCCAGTAGTGACTATTCATAGAAAGCTAGCTACTAGCTGGCTAACCTACCAGTGGCTAGCTACATACACTGAGTGTATAAAACATTAGGAACACCTGCTCTTTCCATGCCATAGACTGACCAGGTGAAAGCTATGATCCCTTATTGATGTCCCTTGTTTAATCCACTTCAATCAGTGTAGATGAAGGGGAGGAGACAGGTTAAATAAGGATTTTTAAGCCTTGCACTGGTTTGAGTGTCAAGAAGTATAACGCTGCTGGGTTTTTCATGCTCAACAGTTTCCTGTGTGTATCAAGAATGGTCCACCACCCAAAGGACATCCAGCCAACTTGACACAACTGTGGGACGCATTGGGTCAACATGGGCCAGCATCCCTGTGGAATGCTTTCGACACCCTGTGGAGTCTATGCCCTGACGAATTGAGGCTGTTCTGGGGGCAAAAGGGGTGGTGCAACTCAATATTAGGAAGGTGTTCCTAATGTTTTTACCCTCAGTGTATAATAGCCAATTGGCCATATTAGCTAGCTACTAGTATCTCCCCGTGTCCCCTCCTCTGAGCTTTATAGTCCCCTCCCGCAAAGTCCTCGCAAACACTGTCTGTTTACATTTACATTTTAGTCATTTAGCAGACGCTCTTTTCCAGAGCGACTTACAGTTAGTGAATACATCTTTTTATACTGGCCCCCCGTGGGAATCGAACCCACAACCCTGGCGTTGCAAACGCCATTCTCTATCAACTGAGCTACATCCCTGCCGGCCATTCCCTCCCCTAGCCTGGACGACGCTGGGCCAATTGTGCGCCGCCCATGAGTCTCCCGGTCGCGGCCGGCTGCGACAGAGCCTGGATTCGAACCAGGATCTCTAGTGGCACAGTTAGCACTGCGATGCAGTGCCTTAGACCACTGCGCCACTCAGGAGACTCAGGAGTCTGTTCTACTTCTTCTGTGGGGTTTCACACTGGCTGTTGTTGCCGGTACACCCTAAAAACATGACTTTAGGCAGCTACATGCTTCCATATCTAAATACTTTCCTGTTTGTGTTTTGAAAATTATGACAACTGAGCAATGTAAAATATAAATATTTAGGAGCAGGACGTTGGAATTCTTTTGGCAGTTTTTTAATGTACAAAATCAAACGTCAGTGGTCGTTGGCCTATGACAGTTCTAGTGTTAAAACACTCTTTAGGAAGGCCTTCTCTTAGTTATAGCGGTGTTCCTTGTTTTCCTTGTCCCTTGTAGTGTCAACTGTGTTCTTTGTCAGTGGCCTTAATTTATCTACGTCTCTTGTTTTTATTTATTTTATTGCACTCACTGTCATTGTTTTTCAATGAAAAGCGTTATCAGTTATTATTAATAGTATTAACTACAATTGGATACACACAGCTTATTTTCTCTCACAACTAGTTTCCCTAGAAGTAGCAGCACTCACAATAATAAATGTCAAATCGATAGAATGAATGCATCAAATTGTATGTCTACTTTATGTGTTTGTCTCTGTCCCTACCCGTCCGTTCGAGTACATTCTAGAGATGCTGATAGGGTAAAAAAACGAGTGGGTCACCATTGTAAGACAATTGTCATGTCCTTTTGTTAGTCCTGTCGGGAAGATGGCGATGCAGCTGGTTGCTGCTCAGATGATGTCAATGGTGTGGAATGGTCCTACCACCAGCCAGCAACTGATGAAGACGAGCACAGTAAGCAACAGTGTTGTACTTGCACTTGCAGTTATTCTAGTATCAAGATTGGCATAGCTCCTCAAAGGAGCTCACAACCTTTCCAACTAATTTTTTCATGGACTATCACATCTAGACAGATCGTAGATTTTCAAGACTCAGAATGATTTGCTTTTTAGGACTAACTTCAGGATGTTGGTGTGCGAATGGGTATTCTGTTAATCTCTTAATGTGACGTGTGTCTATCAGGGTTACCGCACAGCCTCTCCGATGCCCCCGGATCCAGACAGATGTATCACTTCCCTCTCTGAAGAACCTGGCACCCCCAGATAGCCGGGTTAAGGAGCGTCTCTTTGTGGTCTTCAGCCCTGCACCTCTTCCCATGGACGTCTTGGAAGATGTCTTCTGGTATGGAAGAACTTAAAATAGCTAAGCTGTGTCCTTCAGTTCACAATCCCAATAAGTCCTTACTCTGATAACACATTATTTAAAGGTCTTATATAAGAGCCTCAGATAGCGACATCGACAGAGCCTATGGCAGGAGCGGGGACAACTCCTCCCGCTGCGTGCGTGTGTGCGTGCATGCATGCATACACACATACATACATACAGCACCAGTCAAAAGTTTGGGCACGCCTACTCATTCCAGGGTTTTTCTTTATTTTTACTATTTTCTACTTTGTAGAATAATAGTGAAGACATCAAAACTATGAAATAACACATATGGAATCATGTAGTAACAAAAAAAAGTGTTAAACAAATCAAAATATATTTTATATTTGAGATTCTTCAAATAGCCACCCTTTGCTTTGATGACAGCTTTGCACACTCAGCATTCTCTCAACCAGCTTCACCTGGAATGCTTTTCCAACAGTCTTGAAGGAGTTCCCACATATGCTGAGCACTTGTTGGCTGCTTTTCCTTCACTCTGCGGTCCGACTCATCCCAAACCATTTCAGTTAGGTTGAGGTCGGGGGATTGTGGAGGCCAGGTCATCTGATGCAGCACTCCATCACTCTCCTTCTTGGTCAAATAGCCCTTACACAGCCTGGAGGTGTGTTGGGTCATTGTCCTGATGAAAAACAAATGATAGTTCCAATAAGCCCAAACCAGATGGGATGGCATATCGCTGCAGAATGCTGTGGTAGCCATGCTGGTTATACAGTGGGGAGAACAAGTATTTGATACACTGCTGATTTTGCAGGTTTTCCTACTTACAAAGCATGTAGAGGTCTGTAATTTTTTATCATAGGTACACATCAACTGTGAGAGACGGAATCTAAAACAAAAATCCAGAAAATCACATTGTATGATTTTTAAGTAATTAATTTGCATTTTATTGCATGACATAAGTATTTGATACATCAGAAAAGCAGAACTTAATATTTGGTACAGAAACCTTTGTTTGCAATTACAGAGATCATACGTTTCCTGTAGGTCTTGACCAGGTTTGCACACACTGCAGCAGGGATTTTGGCCCACTCCTCCATTCAGACCTTCTCCAGATCCTTCAGGTTTCGGGGCTGTCGCTGGGCAATACGAACTTTCAGCTCCCTCCAAAGATTTTCTATTGGGTTCAGGTCTGGAAACTGGCTAGGCCACTCCAGGACCTTGAGATGCTTCTTACGGAGCCACTCCTTAGTTGCCCTGGCTGTGTGTTTGGGTCATTGTCATGCTGGAAGACCCAGCCACGACCCATCTTCAATGCTCTTACTGAGGGAAGGAGGTTGTTGGCCAAGATCTCCACGATACATGACCCCATCCATCCTCCCCCCTTTGCAGAAAAGCATCCCCAAAGAATGATGTTTCCACCTCCATGCTTCACGGTTAGGATGGTGTTCTTGGGGTTGTACTCATCCTTCTTTTCCTCCAAACACGGCGAGTGGAGTTTAGACCAAAAGCTCTATTTTTGTCTCATCAGACCACATGACCTTCTCCCATTCCTCCTCTGGATCATCCAGATGGTCATTGGCAAACTTCAGTTGGGCCTGGACATGCGCTGGCTTGAGCAGGGGGACCTTGCGTGCGCTGCAGGATTTTAATCCATGACGGCGTAGTGTGTTACTAATGGTTTTCTTTGAGACTGTGGTCCCAGCTCTCTTCAGGTCATTGACCAGGTCCTGCCGTGTAGTTCTGGGCTGATCCCTCACCTTCCTCATGATCATTGATGCCCCACGAGGTGAGATCTTGCATGGAGCCCCCAGACCGAGGTGATTGATCGTCATCTTGAACTTCTTCCATTTTCTAATAATTGCGCCAACAGTTGTTGCCTTCTCACAAAGCTGCTTGCCTATTGTCCTGTAGCCCATCCCAGCCTTGTGCAGGTCTACAATTGTATCCCTTATGTCCCTACACAGCTCTCTGGTCTTGGCCATTGTGGAGAGGTTGGAGTCTGTTTGATTGAGTGTGTGGACAGGTGTCTTTTATACAGGTAACGAGTTCAAACAGGTGCAGTTAATACAGGTAATGAGTCGAGAACAGGAGGGCTTCTTAAAGAAAAACTAACAGGTCTGTGAGAGCCGCAATTCTTACTGGTTGGTAGGTGATCAAATACTTATGTCATGCAATAAAATGCAAATTAATTACTTAAAAATCATACAATGTGATTTTCTGGATTTTTGTTTTAGATTCCGTCTCTCACAGTTGAAGTGTACATATGATAAACATTACAGACCTCTACATGCTTTGTAAGTAGGAAAACCTGCAAAATCGGCAGTGTATCAAATACTTGTTCTCCCCACTCTATCAAATACTTGTTCTCCCCACTCTACAATATTTACAGTTACCTAAACAAACTATTTCATAATGTTTTATAAGCAATCAGGCCTAATAAGCACAAGTACTTACTGATGGTTCTTTCTGCAGTCGATTTGGTTCCCTTGTGGAGGTGCACCTCGTGCCTGGGAGGAACGTAGGCTACATGAAGTATGCCGAGAAAGAGAGTGCGGGTGAAGCTATGGCTGCCTTGCATGGTAAAATGGTGAACGGAGTGAGGATGAAGGTGATGCTGGCTGACCCGCCGAGGGAACCAAGGGAGGAGTCCCACAAGCGCCCACGGACATACTAGCCAACTCCTAGGTAGAAGAGGTAAGTCATTTTTAAAGTTAAGATGAATGTATTTTGTTGATGCTAAATTAACATTGTTAACCCTAACCCTTAATTTTGTAATGCTTTTAAATTATATTTTCTTAATTTTGTCATTTTCACCAAAATGAGCAATTCTTATAGAACACAATACTGGGGCTTCTTATGATCCTAGAAACTGATCCACGTGAATAAAATATTGTTTTGTGAACTCGAGGAGAACCATGCCCTCAGGGTTGACCTAGATTGACGCTGGAGAAGCTTAAAGGCCCAGTGCAGTCAACAACATGATTTTCCTGTTTAAAATATATATATATATATATTTATTTTATTGAACCTCTATTTAACTAGGCACGTCAGTTAAGAACAAATTCCTATTTACAATGACGGCCTAGGTGTGTCCAAACTTTTGACTGGTAGTGTGTATATATATATATACACACACTACCAGTCAAAAGTTTGGACACACCTACTCATTCAAGGGTTTTTCTTTATTGTAGAATAATAGTGAAGACATCAAAACTATGAAAAACACATATGGAATCATGTAGTAACCAAAAAAGTGTTAAACAAATCAAAATATATTTTATATTTGAGATTCTTCAAATAGCCACCTTTTGTCTTAATGACAGCTTTGCACACTCTTGGCATTCTCTCAACCAGCTTCATGAGGTAGTCACCTGGAATGCATTTCAATTAACAGGTGTACCTTCTTAAAAGTTAATTTGTTGAATTTATTTCCGTCTTAATGCGTTTGAGCCAATCAGTTGTGTTGTGACAAGGTACAGAAGATAGCCCTATTTGGTAAAAGACCAAGTCCATATTATGACAAGAACAGCTCAAATAAGGTACTGTGTGTATACATACATACATACATACATACAGTGGGGAGAACCAGTATTTGATGCACTGCCGATTTTTCAGGTTTTCCTACTTACAAAGCATGTAGAGGTCTGTCATTTTTATCATAGGTACACTTCAACTGTGAGAGACGGAATCTGAAACAAAAATCCAGAAAATCACATTGTATGATTTTTAAGTAATTAATTTGCATTTTATTGCATGACATAAGTATTTGATACATCAGAAAAGCAGAACTTAATATTTGGTACGGAAACCTTTGTTTGCAATTACAGAGATCATACGTTTCCTGTAGGTCTTGACCAGGTTTGCACACACTGCAGCAGGGATTTTGGCCCACTCCTCCATACAGACCTTCTCCAGATCCTTCAGGTTTTGGGGCTGTCGCTGGGCAATACGGACTTTCAGCTCCCTCCAAAGATTTTCGATTGGGTTCAGGTCTGGAGACTGGCTAGGCCACTCCAGGACCTTGAGATGCTTCTTACGGAGCCACTCCTTAGTTGCCCTGGCTGTGTGTTTCGGGTCATTGTCATGCTGGAAGACCCAGCCACGACCCATCTTCAATGCTCTTACTGAGGGAGGAGGTTGTTGGCCAAGATCTTGCGATACATGGCCCCATCCATCCTCCCCCTCAATACGGTGCAGTCGTCCTGTCCCCTTTGCAGAAAGGCATCCCCAAAGAATGATGTTTCCACCTCCATGCTTCACGGTTGGGATGGTGTTCTTGGGGTTGTACTCATCCTTCTTCTTCCTCCAAACACGGCGAGTGGAGTTTAGACCAAAAACTCTATTTTTATCTCATCAGACCACATGACCTTCTCCCATTCCTCCTCTGGATCATCCAGATGGTCATTGGCAAACTTCAGTTGGGCCTGGACATGCGCTGGCTTGAGCAGGGGGGACCTTGTGTGCGCTGCAGGATTTTAATCCATGACGGCGTAGTGTGTTACAAATGGTTTTCTTTGAGACTGTGGTCCCAGCTCTCTTCAGGTCATTGACCAGGTCCTGCCGTGTAGTTCTGGGCTGATCCCTCACCTTCCTCATGATCATTGATGCCCCACGAGGTGAGATCTTGCATGGAGCCCCAGACCGAGGGTGATTGACCGTCATCTTGAACTTCTTCCATTTTCTAATAATTGCGCCAACAGTTGTTGCCTTCTCACCAAGCTGCTTGCCTATTGTCCTGTAGCCCATCCCAGCCTTGTGCAGGTCTACAATTTTATCCCTGATGTCCTTACACAGCTCTCTGGTCTTGGCCATTGTGGAGAGGTTGGAGTCTGTTTGATTGAGTGCGTGGACAGGTGTCTTTTATACAGGTAACAAGTTCAAACGGGTGCAGTTAATACAGGTAATGAGTGGAGAACAGGAGGGCTTCTGAAAGAAAAACTAACAGGTCTGTGAGAGCCGAATTCTTACTGGTTGGTAGGTGATCAAATACTTATGTCATGCAATAAAATGCAAATTAATTACTTTTTTAAATTAATTAATATGCCATTTAGCAGACACTTTATCCAAAGTGACTTACAGTCATGAGTGCATACATTTTTGTGTATGGGTGGTCCCGGGGATCGAACCCACTACCTTGGCGTTACAAGCGCCGTGCTCTACCAGCTGAGCTACAGAGGACCACTTAAAAATCATACAATGTGATTTTCTGGATTTTTGTTTTAGATTCCGTCTCTCACAGTTGAAGTGTACCTATGATAAAAATGACAGACCTCTACATGCTTTGTAAGTAGGAAAACCTGCAAAATCGGCAGTGTATCAAATACTTGTTCTCCCCACTGTACATTCATACATACATGCATACAGTGCCAGTCAAAAGTTTGGACACACCTACTCATTCCAGGGTTTTTCTTTATTTTTACTATTTTCTGTCATTCCAGGTGACTACCTCATTAAGCTAGTTGAGAGAATGTCAAGAGTGTGCAAAGCTCTCATCAAGGAAAAGGGTAGCTACTTTGAAGGATCTCAAATATAAAATATAATTTGATTTGTTTTAACACTTTTTGGGGTTACTACATGATTCCATATGTGTTTTATTTCATAGTTTTGATGTCTTCACTATTGTTCTACAATGTAGAAAATAGTAAAAATAAAGAAAAACCCTTGAATGAGTAGGTGTCCAAACTTTTGACTGGTACTATGTATATACACTACCATTCAAAAGTTTGGGGTCACTTAGAAATGTCCTTGTTTTCGAAAGAAAAGCAATTTTTTGGTCCATTAAAATAACATAAAATTGATCAGAAATACAGTGTAGACATTGTTAATGTTGTAAATGGCTATTGTAACTGGAAACGGCTGATTTTTAATGGAATATATACATAGGCGTACAGAGGCCCATTATAAAAAATCAGTCCTGTGAAACAAATAACTTTCTTCTGAAACTTCGTCAGTCTATTCTTGTTCTGAGAAATGAAAGCTATTCCATGCGAGATATTTGTTTCTGGCCATTTTGAGCCTGTAATCGAACCCACAATTGCTGATGCTCCAGATACTCAACTAGTCTCAAGAAGGCCAGTTTTATTGCTTCTTTAATCAGCACAACAGTTTTCAGCTGTGCTAACATAATTGCAAAAGGGTTTTCTAATGATCAATTAGCCTTTTAAAATAATAAACTTGGATTAGCTAACACAACGTGCCATTGTAACACAGGACTGATGGTTGCTGATAATGGGCCTCTGTAGAGCCTATGTAGATATTCCATTATAAATCAGCCGTTTCCAGCTACATTAGCCATTTACAACATTAACAATGTTATTTTTATGGATACATTTTTTTGCTTTTCTTTTGAAAACAAGGACATTTATAAGTGACCCCAAACTTTTGAACGGTAGTGAATATATAGGTGCTTAATTGTTACCCAGAAATGATTTAATATTGAGAGAAAAAATGGCTGCATTGGACCTTTTTTTTAAAGGATTGGTTCACTATTTTACTACCAAATCAAAAAATTTTATGTAAATGGTATGTTATAAAAGGGTCCAGACATTTTTTTTTTTGCGATTTCACTTTGTTTTGAGAAACTTACACCCCACCCGCAATAGACTCCCTCATTGCTCGTTCTGCAGTATGGGGGCTACGAAAAACATGAACAAAGGCTCCAAAAACACCCAAATACGTCCTTTAGAAAATACACATGAAATTGTATAATTCCAAACATTATCCGTAATGTTATATTCCATTTTGTGCGACTTCGATTGTTTTCCCAAACAAGCTGTGCTGCTTCTCCGTGTAGCCCGAGTAGCATAGCTTGTCGAAGAAACAGCTCGAGTCCTTGCAAAATCAAACTCCACTGGCGGTTCTAGTATTAACTAAACCAACTGGTTATGTTTACACTGTGGTCACATAGCACCATCAACTAATATGGCACATATGACACAGACAAAAATGGTACAATGTTTAATTACAGTGTAATTACACTCTACCAAAAGGTAGTCTCTTCTCACGGAGCGTGCGGAGTGCCCCGAGTCTGGTGAGACTACCCAGAAGTTTACTCCCTCAGTCCAGATCATATTGAAGATGGCTGGTAGTCACAGTTTGAACTGAGTGACAATGCCAGGGAAAGCTTTAGAAGCCACATGTCTCACTGTACCCTGAATGTTTTTGTTTCTGCAGAGGTGACCACGGACATGACCACGGACATGACTGGACATGACCACGGACATGACTGGACATACTGAGACGATGACACGACCAACTACTACAGACATTGATTTCTGTACCTTTTCTTGACATTTGCCATTAGCATCAAACTTGCAAGACGTTTCTTTTCATAATGTGAGGTATGATATCAGTTAGGACTTTCAGTAGTGTAGTCACAGTGAATACTACTGACGGTATATACTCAAGCTTGTTCACCATGTATGTACCCTGAATTCCTCAATAAACAAAAGTATAAATGTATCTTGTCTGTTAGTCATTGATTGCATTTCACAGACACCATAATATCTATATTATACAACGAGTGGGTCTAAACCTGAATGCTGGTTGGTTAAAACCGCATTCCAGCCGGTGTCTATTCTACAAGTTACTACCGGCTAAATCTATGACGTTAAAATGCCTATTTACTCTGTTCCAGCTGACTGCGCTATCCACTGTCTCATCAGCCCAGCCAGGCAATTTCTTAACTTGATCTCCACTAAAAAAAAAGCATCTAGACATTATCTCACATTTCTTTTAGACTAACATTTAGTTTTCAGCAGCGGAGATTTGTATAAAACTTGCTGTCTGTCTCCCCGACATTTGCAACATGTTTTGAATGTTCAAATTCGATCTCCAGCTGTCCCATAGTAATGAACGTGTCGGGAGTCGGAACGAGACAGGCAGGCAGCGTTTCTCGGCCAGTCGAAATCGTGAATCAGCTGGCATAATTTTTATGGATATATACAAAGACGTCAATTGAAAAAAGGTAAAACGAAACGAAGTGCAGCTGGTTTGCAGTCTTTCCAGCTTCAGTTTGAAGTGATTGTGTTAACTGGGTTGTTGGCTCTCTGAACAACAGTGTCCTGACGAGAGCACATTTTCTATACCTCATTAGCTCATTGTCATGGATATATCCAAATAAATGTCACTAGAAAACAGCTTATGCAAATGCAGCTACTTTGTTGTTATTCTGGCTGCACCGTTTGACCTCACTGAAATTTGCCGTAGTTGGCTAGCTAGCGAGCAAGGGAAAATAATTTTGCAAGTTTGATGAGCCAGCCAGTATGGCAATGGAACATTTAGAACGAATGACTGGGTCTCGTCTATAGATACTGAACAAAAACACTGAATGACTGGGTTGAGTCTCTGGCAACCGAACCGATAGAACGACCAGCCGGCTTGGGTAGCAACCCTAGATTTGTGGAAGGATGAAATAGTATGAATAAATACTTGTCTCGGGCCTAACACCCATGCCAATATATCCTCCAAAAACCGGCCTTTCGGGCATTATCACTTAATGATAATACGCTAAGCATTCTAAGCTACGGGAGTGTCTACCCCTGTAGCTCAGTTGGTAGAGCATGGCGCTTGCAACGCCAGGGTTGTGGGTTCGTTTCCCACGGGGGGCCTGTATGAAAATGTATGCACTCACTAACTGTAAGTTGCTCTGGATAAGAGCGTCTGCTAAAATGACTAAAATGTAAAATTTAAATTTTATTCTCAAAGGAAGCGTGTCATCCTCTTAGATCCATTAGGCTACTTTATATCCCGCAGTTTTTTTTTTTTTTTTTGTTCCCAAGGCAAAGCCTATAAAAGCGCTGGTCTAGCTACTCAGGTATAACAATCATCACTCCCAGATGCAGACGATCCACTTCTCGCCCAGTCCGCAGAGGCGTAGAGCCATTCGGACCGTGAGGCGAAAGAGGAGAGTTGGCAGTAGGAGACGTTTGGGCTCTTGCTAGTGGTTAGATGAATGTTATTTGGGCTGCAAAGCTCACTGGGCAAAATGCTTCTAAATAGAAATTAGGGCCTTTAACTAACTTGGATTACTTTCTCTTGTTATTATTAGATGATTTAGTTAATTTTCTTGGTTTTTGTGTTTGGAATGGCACCGTTACCTACGGGAGATGATGCTGTTTATAAAGCATTTGATGTAAGCGTTGGTAGATCAATTTTGAAACTATAGAATGACTAGGCCTTATTACCCCTAATGTTCATTGACTAGACATTCAATATTACCATGGCAATTATGCATCACAATAGTAATGTTAATTTTTTTGCAACCTCCAGCAGTCCATTGTCTTACGTCAGATAGCGTGTCGATTCCGCCTCCACCTATTGCGGGACGAGAGCCGCAGAGGAGGGACGCCATCTGACATGAGACAATGGCAATCCACAGTACAGTATCAACTGCGATGCTGCGCTTAGTCTATGGCGGGCCCTTGCGTAAAATCTTCAACAGCCTCTGCCCTGTTTCTCTTAAACTAACCCTCAAATCCTTTCCAATAATGTTGTCAAATAAAGCAAGGTATATAATGTGCCACCAAACTCCTGTCATCCACAGAAAAGTATAAATCAACTTTTCAAAGTGCTGGTAGTGTGTTCAGATTTTTATCGCCTGAAGCATGTGCACAAGATGAAAATACATGCACGCCACGCATGAGTACTTGCTGAGCTCTTGCTCATGTTTACATGGTTCTGCACGTTTCAGGTGATAGAAATCTGAACTCACTACCAGCGCTTTGATAAGGTTATTTAATTCTACTTTGAGACATGATGGAGCCGGAGGGGATGGCTGCCGTTTTTTATGGACTCTTAACCAACTGTGCTATTTTGTTAGTTTTTTCGCATTGTTTTGTACAAAATGTTGCTGCTACTGTCTCTTAAGACCGAAAAGAGCTTCTAGACATCAGAACAGTGATTATGCACCTTGAACTGGACTAATAATTTTTCTTTAATGAATCGGACGAGAGGGATGTGCTCCAGACACCCGACAGGGCCCTCATCCCCGTCATTCGCAGTAGAAAGAAAAGGAGATATCGCAGAAGGAGATCGGGGTGCCTGGTAAGGAGCCGGCGACGAGTGGCTTATCTGCCTTTGCCATCGATACTATTGGCCAACTTACAATCACTTGATGGTAAAGTGGACGAACTACAAGTACGTACAGTGGGGGAAAAAAAGTATTTAGTCAGCCACCAATTGTGCAAGTTCTCCCACTTAAAAAGATGAGAGATGCCTGTAATTTTCATCATAGGTACACGTCAACTATGACAGACAAATTGAGAAAAAAAATTCCAGAAAATCACATTGTACGATTTTTAGTGAATTTATTTGCAAATTATGGTGGAAAATAAGTATTTGGTCACCTACAAACAAGCAAGATTTCTGGCTCTCACAGACCTGTAACTTCTTCTTTAAGAGGCTCCTCTGTCCTCCCCTCGTTACCTGTATTAATGGCACCTGTTTGAACTTGTTATCAGTATAAAATACACCTGTCCACAACCTCAAACAGTCACACTCCAAACTCCACTATGGCCAAGACCAAAGAGCTGTCAAAGGACACCAGAAACAAAATTGTAGACCTGCACCAGGCTGGGAAGACTGAATCTGCAATAGGTAAGCAGCTTGGTTTGAAGAAATCAACTGTGGGAGCAATTATTAGGAAATGGAAGACATACAACACCACTGATAATCTCCCTCGATCTGGGGCTCCACACAAGATCTCACCCCGTGGGGTCAAAATGATCACAAGAACGGTGAGCAAAAATCCCAGAACCACACGGGGGGACCTAGTGAATGACCTGCAGAGAGCTGGGACCAAAGTAACAAAGCCTACCATCAGTAACACACTACGCCGCCAGGGACTCAAATCCTGCTGTGTCCCCTGCTTAAGGCAGTACATGTCCAGGCCCGTCTGAAGTTTGCTAGAGTGCATATGGATGATCCAGAAGAGGATTGGGAGAATGTCATATGGTCAGATGAAACCAAAATAGAACTTTTTGGTAAAAACTCAACTCGTCGTGTTTGGAGTACAAAGAATGCTGAGTTGCATCCAAAGAACACCATACTTACTGTGAAGCATGGGTGTGGAAACACCATGCTTTGGGGCTGTTTCTCTGCAAAGGGACCAGGACGACTGATCCGTGTAAAGGAAAGAATGAATGGGGCCATGTATCGTGAGATTTTGAGTGAAAACCTCCTTCCATCAGCAAGGGCATTGAAGATGAAACGTGGCTGGGTCTTTCAGCATGACAATGATCCCAAACACACCGCCCGGGCAACGAAGGAGTGGCTTCGTAAGAAGCATTTCAAGGTCCTGGAGTGGCCTAGCCAGTCTCCAGATCTCAACCCCCATAGAAAATCTTTGGAGGGAGTTGAAAATCCGTGTTGCCCAGCGACAGCCCCAAAACATCACTGCTCTAGAGGAGATCTGCATGGAGGAATGGGCCAAAATACCAGCAACAGTGTGTGAAAACCTTGTGAAGACTTACAGAAAACGTTTGACCTGTGTCATTGCCAACAAAGGGTATATAACAAAGTATTGAGAAACTTTTGTTATTGACCAAATACTTATTTTCCACCATAATTTGCAAATAAATTCATAAAAATCCTACAATGTGATTTTCTGGAATTTCTTTTCTAATTTTGTCTGTCATAGTTGACGTGTACCTATGATGAAAATTACAGGCCTCTCTCATCTTTTAAGTGGGAGAACTTGCACAATTGGTGGCTGACTAAATACTTTTTTTCCCCACTGTATATCCTACCAACGGGACATTAAACTGTAATATCTTATGTTTCACAGAGTCGTGGCTGAACGAAGACATAACATACAGCTGCCGGGTTATACAATGTATCGGCAGGCTAGAACAGCAGCCTCTGGTAAGACAACGGTGGCTGGTCTATGTATATTTGTAAACAACAGCTGGGGCACGATATTTAAGGAAGTCTCAAGGTTTTGCTTGCCTGAGGTAGAGTATGTCATGATAAGCTGAAGACTACACTATCTACCGAGAGTTTATCTATATTCTTCGTAGCTGTCTATATACCACCACAAACCGATGCTGGCACTAAGACCGCACTCAATGAACTGTGTACGCTATAAGCAAACAGGAAAATGCTCATCCAGTCGGTGCTCCTAGTGGCCGGGGACTTTTATGCAGGGAAACTTAAATCAGTTTAACCTAATTTCTACCAGGATGTTAAATGTGCAACCAGAGGGAAAAAAGCTCTAGACCACCTTTACTCCACACACCGGAGACGCGTACAAAGCTCTCCCTCGCCCTCCATTTGGCAAATCTGACCATAATTCTATCCTCCTGATTCCTACTTACAAGCAAAAACTAAAGCAGGAAGCACCAGTGACTCGGTCAATAAAAAAGTGGTCAGATGGAACAGATGCTAAGCTACAGGACCGTTTTGCTAGCACAGACTGGAATATGTTCCAGGATTCTTCCGATTGCATTGAGGAGTACATCACATCAGTCACTGGCTTCATCAATAAGTGCATTGATGACGTCGTCCCCACAGTGACTGTACGTACATACCCCAACCAGAAGCCATGGATTACAGGCAACATCCGCACTGAGCTAAAGGGTAGAGCTGTCGCTTTCAAGGAGCGGGGCTGTAACCCGGAAGCTTATAAGAAATCCCGCTATGACCTCCGACGAACCATCAAACAGGCAAAGCGTCAATACAGGACTAAGATCGAATCGTACTACACCGGCTCCGACGCTCGTTGGATCTGGCAGGGCTTGCAAACTATTACACACTACAAAGGGAAGCACAGCCGCGAGCTGCCCAGTGACACGAGCCTACCAGATGAACTAAATTACTTCTATGCTCGCTCGAGGCAAGTAACACTGAAACATGCATGAGAGCATCAGCTGTTCCGGACGACTGTGTGATCACGCTCTCCATAGCGGATGTGAGTAAGACCTTTAAACAGGTCAACATTCACAAGGGATTACCAGGACGTGTACTCCGAGCTTGCGCTGACCAACTGGCAAGTGTCTACACTGACATTTTCAACCTCTCCCTGACCAAGTCTGTAATACCTACATGTTTCAAGCAGACCATCATAGTCCCTGTGCCCAAGAACACGAAGGTAACCTGCCTAAATGACTACCGACCCGTAGCACTCACATCTGTAGTCATGAAGTGCTTTGAAAGGCTACTCATGGCTCACGTCAATACCATTATCCCAGAAACCCTAGACCCACTCCAATTAGCATACCGCCCCAACAGATCCACAGAGGATGTAATCTCTATTGCGCTCCACACTGCCCTTTCACACCTGGACAAAAGGAACACCTATGTGAGATTGCTATTCATTGACTACAGATCAGTGTTCAACCCCATAGTGCCCTCAAAGCTCATCACTAAGCTAAGGACCCTGGGACTAAACACCTCCCTCTGCAACTGGATCCTGGACTTCCTGACGGGCCGCCCCAGGTGGGAAGGGTAGGTAACAACACATCCACGCTGATCTTCAACACAGGGGGCGCCTCAGGGGTGCGTGCTCAGTTCCCTCCTGTACTCCCTGTTCACTCATAACTGCATGGCCAGGCACAACTCCAACACCATCATTTAAGTTTGCCGATGACACAACAGTGGTAGACCTGATCACCGACAATGATGAGACAGGCTATAGGGAGGAGGTCAGAGACCTGGCCGTGTGGTGCCAGGACAACAACCTCTCCCTCAACGTGATCAAGATAAAGGAGATGATTGTGGACTACAGGAAAAATAAGAGGACCGAGCACGCCCCCATTCTCATCGACGGGGCTGTAGTGGAGCAGGTTGAGCGCTTCAAGTTCCTTGGTGTCCACATCACCAACAAACTAACATGGTCCAAGCACACCAAATACAGTCGTGTAGAGGGCACGACAAAACCTATGGAGACCTGAAAAGATTTGGCATGGGTCCTCAGATCCTCAAAAGGTTCTACAGCTGCACCATCGAGAGCGTCCTGACTGGTTGCATCACTGCCTGGTAATGCAACTGCTCTGCCTCTGACCGCAAGGCACTACAGAGGGTAGTGCGTACGGCCCAGTACATCACTGGGGCCAAGCTTCCTGCCATCCAGGACCTCTATACCAGGCGGTGTCAGATGAAAGCCCTAAAAATTGTCAAATACTCCAGCCACCCTAGTCATAGACTGTTCTCTCTGCTACCGCACGGCAAACGGTACCGAGCGCCAAGTCTAGGTCCAAGAGGCTTGTAGTCCTGTGTAGCTCAGTTGGTAGAGCATGGCGTTTGCAACGCCAGGGTTGTGGGTTCCTTTCCCACGGGGACCAGTATGGAAGAAAAAAATAATTATGCACTCACTAACTGTAAGTCGCTCTGGATAAGAGCATCTGCTAAATGACTAAAATGTAAATGTAAACAGCTTCTACCCCCAAGCCATAAGACTCCTGATCATCTAATCAAATGGCTACCCAGACTATTTGCATTGCCCCCCCCTTTACGCTGCTGCTACTCTCTGTTTATTATCTATGCATAGTCACTTTAATAACGCTACCTACGTGTACATATTACCTCAATTACCTCGACTAACCGGTGCCCCCGCACATTGACTCGGTACCGGTACCCCCTGTATATATAGCCTCGCTATTGTTAATTTACTGCTGCTCTTCAATTATTTGTTACTTTTATTTTCATATTATTTTATATTGTATTTTGTGATTTGTTTTTCTTTCTTAAAACTGCATTGTTGGTTAAGGGCTTGTAAGTAAGCATTTCACTGTAAGGTCTACACCTGTTGTATTCGGTGCGTGTGATAAAATAAAATGTGATTTGATTTCCTGTGGATATATTGTCTCACATTCCTACCGTCAAAGGGACCAACCGCACGGACAAACAGTAAAGTAAGTAAAAAATATAATTTTATTCAACATTCTTCGTGAGAAAATTTTACAAACAAATGTATGGCATTAATCTCGGCCTGTGAACCAGAGGTATCACAGTCTCAGGCAAGGTAAAATCCAATAAAACACATCAGGGTGAAACCCTTTTGTATTTTCAAGTATTGTGGTGGCAGCATCATGTTATAGGGATGCTTGTCACTGGCAGGGACAGTGTTGTGTTGCGTGAGTGGTCCAGTCTCAGTCCTGACTTCAATCTGCCTGAAAATCAATAAGGTTTGAATATTGCTGTCCAATGTTTCCAAACCAAATGTACTGAGCCTAACCAATTTTGACAAAAACAATGGATATACAGGTAACTGCCAAAAAAGACGAAAGAGAAGAAATGTAGTCGAGCAGAGGACAGGGGTCACACGAGCGCAGGCCAACCTGGTGCGCACAAATTAAACTTGAGAGCTTACAAGTGTGACTGAGCGAGCAGAACCGCATTGCCGTACACAGTAAATTAATTTGAGACCAGAGACTTTTGTTCCCCTGAAGAAATACTTAATAATATAATAATATGCCATTTAGCAGACGCTTTTATCCAAAGCGACTTACAGTCGTGTGTGCATACATTTTTACGTATGGGTGGTCCCAGGGATCGAACCCACTACCCTGGCGTTACAAGCGCCATGCTCTACCAACTGAGCTACAGAGGACCACACACCATATACTTCAAGACTCTGCACTCACAAATACTCTGTGTCCCCACAGATGTCTCCTCTCCCTCTCACCAATTTTCCAGATTGCTCTCCAAAATCCATTTTGCTCTCGCAACTGCTTACTATCTTTTTATAACGGGAAAGTTCTAGCCAATGAACACAGCCTGTAGCAGTCTACTGATACACAAATGGTCAGGTTTTTGGACCAGTCATGGCTTGACTGCTCTCTAACTGCATTTTTGACCACAGCAGATGAAAGGGGATGGTGAAAGGTGAACGATGGCTGACGAAGATGTAAGTTCGATTCGTTTTTCACTAGAGAAACCAACCAGCTAGCTAGCTAGCTAGCTAATCAACTATAATTTCAAAATTGAAGTAGGTAGTTATTTGGTCTTTTGTTATTAAAGCAGGCTAATGATGAGCCAAGCTAGGTTAACGTCAGTTAGCTAGGATACGAATTAGCTAATGTTAGTCAGCTAACATTTAACCCTGTGGTTTAACCAAAGGTGGTTTCGTTTTCTAAACAGTCTCTGGTTTAACTAAGAGCATTGTAGCTAAGTCGAGGAAGGGTTTAGTAGAGGAGGAGGACTTGGAAGACCAGCATGACTGAGTGGCAGAAGAGGGGGGAGCAGATTTGGTTGACTCACGTTACTCCTCTGTAGCTCAGTTGGTAGAGCATGGCGCTTGTAACGCCAGGGTAGTGGGTTCGATCCCGGGACCACCCATACGTAAAAATTTATGCGCACATGACTGTGTCTGCTAAATGGCATATTATTATTACTGAGGAATGTGATTGTCATTACGACTTGATGCGGTGGTACCTATAATATATATATACTTTTTTAATCTATGATGCGTGTATGTTTATTTTAATTGAAATGTATGTAAAAAAAACAACAATGCAAAACAAAAAAACCTTTAATGCTGTGTCTTAAGTTTTTACAGTACGTCTGATATTTGTCTCAAACATTGTTTCCCCCTGCTGCTGTCGTGGTTGGGCCAGGTCTCTCATGAAAGAGATTTTATCTCAATGAGACTAACTTGAATTAATAAATAAAGGTAAATACAATTAAAAGGGGCCAGGGTTTCAGTCTAGAAGCACAGTTTCTACTGCTCCTACCGTTTTGCTTTGGTACTGCAGTTTAGCTGACTCCTGGCCCAGAAAGCCAATTTCCATTGACGGACAGATTTGAAAATTCCTTATAAGACACTTTAGTCATCACCTTTTTGCACAAAACATCCATTGAATTATTCAATTAATTGTTGCTGAGGCCAAATGTATTTATTATTACTTTTTTTTATCATACAGACTAAGATATCTTATATTCATCCAATGTTTTCGTTGCTGCTTGCGCTGAGTGCTAGTACACGTGATGTTGGTTCGTATAAACTGGATGCAACCTGGAATCGGCGTGAGTAGATTACCTTGAAAACAACAGTCGGACATCTTGGACGCAGTCTCCAGTTCTTATTATACCTGGGGGGGAGAACAGACAGACAGGGAAAGTGAAGACCCTCACTGGGGAAGAGGGCTGTGATTGAGGAGGGGGAGCCAAAAGGGTCAGGCTCGAACCAAATGATAGGCAATATTGTAAACCGCTAACCGCATAATTTGAGACTTTTACTCTTGTCAGTTTTTGTGCAGTTACAGTAAATGAGAATGACCTCAAACCAGTTCTCTCTCCATCCCAGTTTCCATGCAGGTCCACTGTCACTAATACAGTGAGGGGGAAAAAAGTATTTGATCCCCCTCTCAATTAGAAAGATTTCTGGCTCCTAGGTGTCTTTTATACAGGTAACGAGCTGAAATTAGGGCACACTCTTAAAGGAGTGCTCCTAATCTTAGCTTGTTACCTGTATAAAAGACACCTGTCCACAAAGCAATCAATCAATCAGATTCCAAACTCTCCACCATGGCCAAGACCAAAGAGCTCTCCAAGGATGTCAGGGACAAGATTGTAGGCCTTCACAAGGCTGGAATGGGCTACAACACCATCGCCAAGCAGCTTGGTGAGAAGGTGACAACAGTTGGTGCGATTATTCGCAAATGGAAGAAACCCAAAATAACTGTCAATCTCCCTCGGCCTGGGGCTCCATACAAGATCTCACCTCTTGGAGTTGCAATGATCATGAGAACGGTGAGGAATCAGCCCAGAACTACACGGGAGGATCTTGTCAATGATCTCAAGGCAGCTGGGACCATAGTCACCAAGAAAACAATTGGTAACACACTACGCCGTGAAGAACTGAAATCCTGCAGCGCCCGCAAGGTCCCCCTGCTCAAGAAAGCACATATACATGCCTGTCTGAAGTTTGCCAATGAACATCTGAATGATTCAGAGGAGAACTAGGTGAAAGTGTTGTGGTCAGATGAGACCAAAATGGAGCTCTTTGGCATCAACTCAACTCGCCGTGTTTGGAGGAGGAGGAATGCTGCCTATGACCCCAAGAACACCATCCCCACCGTCAAACATGGAGGTGGAAACATTATGCTTTGAAGGGTGTTATTCTACTAAGAGGACAGGACAACTTCACCGCATCAAAGAGACGATGGACGGGGCCATGTACCGTCAAATCTTGGGTGAGAACCACCTTCCCTCAGCCAGGGCATTGAAAATGGGTCGTGGATGGGTATTCCAGCATGACAATGACCCAAAACACACAGCCAAGGCAACAAAGGAGTGGCTCAAGAACAAGCACATTAAGGTCCTGGAGTGGACTAGCCAGTCTCCAGACCTTAATCCCATAGAAAATCTGTGGAGGAGCTGAAGGTTCGATTTGCCAAACGTCAGCCTCGAAACCTTAATGACTTGGAGAAGATCTGCAAGAGGAGTGGGACAAAATCCCTCCTGAGATGTGTGCAAACCTGGTGGCCAACTACAAGAAACGTCTGACCTCTGTGATTGCCACCAAGTACTAAGTCATGTTTTGCAGAGGGGTCAAATACTTATTTCCCTCATTAAAATGCAAATCAATTCATAACATTTTTGACATGCGTTTTTCTGGATTTTGTTTTTGTTATTCTGTCTCTCACTGTTCAAATAAACCTACCATTAAAATTATAGACTGATCATGTCTTTGCCAGTGGGCAAATGTACAAAATCAGCAGGATCAAATACTTGTATCCCTCACTGTATGATATAAACTCCCAGGCCCTGTAAACAAATATAACCATCTTCTGAACATATAGCAGCAGTCCCCAGAGTGCTAAATTTGATAGCTGATCAGGGGATTAGGGAACCTAATAGTAACTATAACACAGTTTACCTGCACCCCTGTGAAGTTGACCATTGACTCCATGTTATTTCCATTGAAAATAGTAACCTGCAAAAAGACATATGACAACAATGTCTGGTGCAGATCAGAGTGTTTGTGTTGTAAACTGATAGAGGTAGTGCTAATTAAATCCTTACATAGCCCAGGGCCTTGTCTCCTCGCGGCACGCCTGTGACATAATCTGTAGATGAGGAGATGTAGAAACATAATACATTACAAATCTACCAGCATGTGAAGAGGATAATTGCTGCTTGGAAAATCTTTGAAAAGCACCAGCCCCTACAACTTGTGCATCGCCGCTCTGTCAGACAAGAGGGAGTAAGTCTGCAGAGTTGAGAACCATTATTCATATTTCAGAGCCCAGCTCTGCAGCACTACCAATTGTTTCAGATGCTAGACTGAGCCTCACCGTCGTCCCTTTCACCATTAAAGTCTCCAACAGCCACAGAGTAACCTAACAGACACCAAGACACACAGGTGGGGATGTTAGAGGCATATAAATATAATTTATAGACATACAGTGCCCCCAATATGTATTTGGGCAGTGAAGCTAAAGTTTTGGCTCTATACTCCAGCATTTGGGATTTAACTTGAAATGATGAATAGAAAAATAATACTTTATTAAATCAATACAAGACACCAAATTGGTCTTCTACTGTATCCAACCCCTTCGATATACACACACATACAGTGCTTTGCTAAAGTATTCATTCCCCCTTGGCGTTTTTCCTATTTTGTTGCATTACAACCTGTAATTTAAATTGACTTTTAATTGGATTTCATGTAATGGACATACACAAAATAGTCCAAATTGGTGAAGTGAAATTGAAAAAATAACTAGTTTCAAAAAGTAAATAACGGTAAAGTGGTGCGTGCATATGTATTCACCCCCTTTGCTAAGATCTGGTGCAACCAATTACCGTCGAAGTCACATATTTAGTTAAATAAAGTCCACCTGTGTGCAATCTAAGTGTCACATGATCTGTCACATGATCTCAGTATATATACACCTGTTCTGAAAGGCCCCAGAGTCTGCAACACCACTAAGCAAGGGGCACCACCAAGCAAGCGGCACCATGAAGACCAAGGAGCTCTCCAAACAGGTCAGGGACAAAGTTGTGGAGAAGTACAGATCGGGTTGGGTTATAAAAAATTAACAAACTTTGAACATCCCCCGGAGCACCATTAAATTCATTATTAAAAAATGGAAAGAATATGCCAAGAGAGGGCCGCCCACCAAAATTCACAGACCAGGCAAGGAGGGCATTAATCAGAGAGGCAACAAAAGAGACCAAAGATAACCCAGAAGGAGCTGCAAAGCTCCACAGCGAGATTAGCGTATCTGTCCTTTACGGAAGAGTGTCCAGAAAAACACCATTGCTTAAAGAAAAAAAATAAGCAAACACGTTTGGTGTTGTGGGAGACTCCCCAAACATATGGAAGAAGGTACTCTGGTCAGATGAGACTAAAATCGAGCTTTTTGGCCATCAAGAAACTGGCGCCCAACCCCCCACCTCCCCGGTTCAGGGGGACTGGGAAACTGGTCAGAATTGAAGGAATGATGGATGGCGCTAAATACAGGGGAAATTCTTGAGGGAAACCCGTTTGTCTTCCGGAGATTTGAGACTGGGACGGGGTTCACCTTCCCGCAGGACAATGACCCTAAGCATACTGCTAAAGCAACACTCCGAGTGGTTTAAGGGGAAACATTTAAATGTCTTGGAATGGCCTAGTCAAAGCACAGACCTCAATCCAATTGAGAATCTGTGGTATGACTTAAAGATTGCTGTACACCAGTGGAACCTATCCACTTGAAGGAGCTGGAGCAGTTTTGCCTTGAAGAATGGGCAAAAATCCCAGTGGCTAGATGTGCCAAGCTTATAGAGACATACCCCAAGAGACTTGCAGCTGTAATTGCTGCAAAAGGTGGCTCTACAAAGTATTGACTTTGGGGGGGGGGTTTCTAGTTTTTTTTCTAGTTTTTTTTTGTTTCACAATAAAAAGATTTTGCATCTTCAAAGTGGTAGGCATGTTGTGTAAATCAAATGATACATACCCCCCAAAAAATCAATTTTAATTCCCGGTTGTAAGGCAACAAAATAGGAAAAATGCCAAGGGGGGTGAATACTTTCGCAAGCCACTGTACGTACACACTTTGATTGGAGAGGTTGGAGCAGTGGCCAGTTACTAGTGCAACGCCCAGTGAGCTGTTTAGGGGTTACATGATGGCCCGGCCCACTCCTGACCAGATTTTTTTCGATTTTGGACATGGGATTCGAACCGGCAACCGTCCGGTTCCTGGCCCAGTTCTCTAACCTCTAGACTACCTGCCACCCAGAATATGAAGTGACAGTACAAAATGTCACCTATTAATTGAGGGTATTTTCATAGATACATGTTTTACTATTTAGAAATTAAGTTGTCTAAACACTAAAGGTTAGTATTCAGTGAAGTGTTCAGAAACATACTCTCTGCTAACTTATTTTAAACCAAATATAAAATGTTTAGTACACCGTTAAGAGAGAGCTCTTACCTAAATAGCTGTCATCAAACTGTGCGCTAGCTGGTTTGGTTGAGAGCTGGTTACTATAAGGGGAGTGTTGAACTGGTTATTGAAGCGGTTTAAGATTTCACATATGTCGTCCGAGATCAATTGTCCTGGAAGGACAAAACAACAATCAAGACTGGACTATTGTGTTTAAAATTGACAGGACATGGCCTGACTTCTGAATACAAACACATGCCAGGTTGTCTATATTTTCTTAAGAGGTTAGCACTTTGCAACATCCAAGCTGTACTCCAATGCCCATATATAGACATGTGCATTGGACAGTCTGAACATTGCCTTACTGTTAGCTCAGAGTCTTTAAACACTGTATGTGTCATGCATTTAGACTTCAAGTCAGTCACCATCCCTCCACTTCTACTTGTCCATTATTAGGTTTCTTACCTTGCCAATAAAAACTGCCAGGTCCCCCCAAAAACAACTCGACTATTCTGTTTTAGGAAAGGCAGACAACATGATTTTTTTCAGATGTTAGCTAGATTAATGGACCGAATAACCCTATGCAAACCAAACAGAAAAGGTGCAAGTAAAAACTGTGGTATTGTAGCAATCTGCACAAACTGCCAAAGAGGGTTGGTTTTAGGAATAAAGTTTTGGGTGATGTTTTGGTGTTTAAACACCACCATACCTTTCGAAGTCCACACTGAATCCTGCCTGACAGAAGCCTTGGCCTTCTGGCGTGTTTGACGCTGTGAACATGACACACCGTATGCACGCACAGAGACAGCAAATTAAACATAGAAGACAAAAAACTCATCACAGCTGCATGGCACAAAATAAAATGTGTATTTAGCATTTCAAATACACCAGTAAAGCTTATTTGAGAGACTTGTAACAATACATCTACAAGACAGAATACCATGTTAAAAGTATTAGGACATTTGGGTTCATCTGCTACAAAATAAAAAGTTTGTTAGTACTGGAAAGTAAGCACATGCACTGCTTAGTGATCAGTAAACACCACATAAATGTTGACATGTGCAGATAGAGGGAATGTGTCATATTTCACAACCAATATCTTTCTAGAAACACAACCTTTGCCCAGCACAGCAACTGATATTTGGGTGTAACAATCTGCAAATATGAATCCTCTTACTGCATATTCAGTTGCAAACCAATGGTATCACAATTCAAGATTAATGGAGTACAGTTATGCACATACAGTGGGGAGAACAAGTATTTGATACACTGCCGATTTTGCAGGTTTTCCTACTTACAAAGCATGTAGAGGTCTGTAATTTTTATCATAGGTACACTTCAACTGTGAGAGACGGAATCTAAAACAAAAATCCAGAAAATCACATTGTATGATTTTTAAGTAATTAATTTGCATTTTATTGCATGACATAAGTATTTGATCACCTACCAACCAGTAAGAATTCCGCTCTCACAGACCTGTTAGTTTTTCTTTAAGAAGCCCTCCTGTTCTCCACTCATTACCTGTATTAACTGCACCTGTTTGAACTTGTTACCTGTATAAAAGACACCTGTCCACACACTCAATCAAACAGACTCCAACCTCTCCACAATGGCCAAGACCAGAGAGCTGTGTAAGGACATCAGGGATAAAATTGTAGACCTGCACAAGGCTGGGATGGGCTACAGGACCTATAGGCAAGCAGCTTGGTGAGAAGGCAATAACTGTTGGCGCAATTATTAGAAAATGGAAGAAGTTCAAGATGACGGTCAATCACCCTCGGTCTGGGGCTCCATGCAAGATCTCACCTCGTGGGGCATCAATGATCATGAGGAAGGTGAGGGATCAGCCCAGAACTACACGGCAGGACCTGGTCAATGACCTGAAGAGAGCTGGGACCACAGTCTCAAAGAAAACCATTAGTAACACACTACGCCGTCATGGATTAAAATCCTGCAGCACACACAAGGTCCCCCTGCTCAAGCCAGCGCATGTCCAGGCCCGTCTGTTGTTTGCCAATGACGATCTGGATGATCCAGAGGAGGAATGGGAGAAGGTCATGTGGTCTGATGAGACAGAAATAGAGCTTTTTGGTCTAAACTCCACTTGCTGTGTTTGGAGGAAGAAGAAGGATGAGTACAACCCCAAGAACACCATCCCAACCATGAAGCATGGAGGTGGAAACATCATTCTTTGGGATGCTTTTTCTGCAAAGGGGACAGGGACGACTGCACCGTATTGAGGGAGGATGGATGGGGCCATGTATCGCGAGATCTTGGCCAACAACCTCCTTCCCTCAGTAAGAGCATTGAAGATGGGTCGTGGCTGGGTCTTCCAGCATGACAACGACCCGAAACACACAGCCAGGGCAACTAAGGAGTGGCTCCGTAGAAGCATCTCAAGGTCCTGGGTGGCCTAGCCAGTCTCCACCTGAACACAATCGAAAATCTTTGGAGGGAGCTGAAAGTCCGTATTGCCCCGACAGCCCCGAAAGCCTGAAGGATCTGGAGAAGGTCTGTATGGAGGAGTGGCCCGAAATCCATGCTGCAGTGTGTGCAAACCTGGTCAAGACCTACAGGAAACGTATGATCTCTGTAATTGCAAACAAGGTTTCTGTACCAAATATTAAGTTCTGCTTTTCTGATGTATCAAATACTTATGTCATGCAATAAAATGCTAATTATTTACTTAAAAATCATACAATGTGATTTTTCTGGATTTTTGTTTTAGATTCCGTCTCTCACAGTTGAAGTGTACCTATGATAAAAATTACAGACCTTTACATGCTTTGTAAGTAGGAAAACCTGCAAAATCGGCAGTGTATCAAATACTTGTTCTCCCCACTGTACGTACATGTACGACAGGGGGGAATATTCCACAATCTTCCCACCCTTCTTCAGAAAGCATGTTCCAACAGGCTCCCTTTCTGAAAGGCCAAATGTACTCCACTGGTAAAGAGGTGCACAGGCCTAGGAGAAAAAACACACACAAAAAAACAAAAAAACTGATTAAGTGGCAAATAAAACAGAATGCTTCATTTACACAGCCACTCTAATTCCAATATATTGGCATATCTGATACATATCTGATCTTTTCCCCAATATGTAAACAGAAAAAGGGAGATTCAAATAAATCAAATCAAATTTGATTTGTCACATGCGCCGAATACAACAACCTTACCGTGAAATGCTTACTTACAAGCCCTTAACCAACAATGCAGTTTTAATAAAATATAGTTAAGAAAATATTTACTAAATAAAAAGAAAGTTTAAAAAATTAAGTAACACAATAAAATAACAATAATGAGGGCCTTCCTCTGACACCGCCTAGTATATAGGTCCTGGATGGCAGGAAGCTTGGCCCCAGTGATATACTGGGCCGTACACACTACCCTCTGTAGTGCCTTACAGTCAGATGCCGAGCAGTTTGCCATACCAGGCAGTGATGCAACCGGTCAGGATGCTCTCGATGGTGCAGCTGTAGAACCTTTTGAGGATCTGGTGATCCAAATCTTTTCAGTCTCCTGAGGGGAAAAGGCGTTGTCATGCCCTCAATACTTCCTTGGTGTGTTTAGACCATGATAGTTTGTTGGTGATGTGGACACCAAGGAACTTGAAACTCTCGACCCGCTCCACTACAGCCCCGTCGATGTGAATAGGGGCATGTTCGACCCTCCTTTTCCTGTAGTCCACGATCATCTCCTTTGTCTTGCTCACATTGGGGGAGAGGTTGTTGTCCTGGCACCACAGTCCCCACTGTTCCAAAGGGTGTATTTTTACCTTTTTTTAAATTTTTATCTGATTCTACTGCTTGCATCAGTTACCCGATGTGGAATAGAGTTCCATGTAGTCATGGCTCTATGTAGTACTGTGCGCCTCCCATAGTCCGTTCTGGACTTGGGGGCTGTGAAGAGACCTCTGGTGGCATGTCTTGTGGGGTATGCATGGGTGTCCGAGCTGTGTGCCAGTATTCCAAACAGACAGCTCGGTACATTCAGTTCGATCGACACCTCTCACAAAAACAAGCAGTGATGAGGTCAATCTCTCTTCCACTCTGAGCCAGGAGAGACTGACATGCATGTCATCAATGTTAGCTCTCCGTGTACTTTTTACAGGCCAGCCGTGCTGCCACGTTCTAAGCCAACTGCAATTTTCCCAAGTCCCTCATTGTGGCACCTGACCACACTACTGAACAGTAGGGCCTGTAGGACCTGCCTTGTTGATAGTGTTGTTGAAGGCAGAGCAGTGCTTAATAATGGACATACTTCTACCCATCTTAGCTACTGTTGTAGCAATATGCTTTGACCATGACAGTCTACAATCCAGGGTTACTCCAAGCAGTTCAGTCACCTCAACTTGCTGAATTTCCACATTATTCATTTCGAGATGTAGTTGAGGTTTATGGTTTAGTGAATGATTTGACCCAAATACAATACTTTTAGTTTTGGAAATATTTAGGACTAACTTCTTGTGTTGTGACAAGGTATACAGACGATAGCCCTATTTGGTAAAAGACCAAGTCCATATTATGGTAAAACAGCTCAAATAAGCAAAGAGAAACGACAGTCCATCATTACTTTAAGACATGAAGGTCAGTCAATACGGAACATTTCAAGAACTGCAGTCGCAAAAACCATCAAGCACTATGATTAAACTGGCTCTCATGAGGACCACCACAGGAATGGAAGACCTAGAGTTACCTCTGCTGCAGAGGATAAGTTCATTAGAGTTACCAGCCTCAGAAATTGCAGCCCAAATAAATGCTTCACAGAGTTCAAGTAACAGACACATCAACATCAACTGTTCAGAGGGGGACTGTGTGAATCAGGCCTTCATGGTCTAATTGTTGCAAAGAAACTACTAAAAAAGGACACCAATAATAAAAAAGAGACCTGCTTGGGCCAAGAAACACGAGCAATGGACATTAGACCGGTGGAAATTTGTCCTTTCGTCCAAATTTGAGATTTTTGGTTCCAACCGGCGTGTCTTTGTGAGACACGGTGTGGGTGAACGGATGATCTCCGCATGTTAGTTCCCACCGTAAAGCATGGAGGAGGTGTTATGGTGTGGGGATGCTTTACTGGTGACACTGTCTGTGATTTATTTAGAATTCAAGGCACACTTAACCAGCATGGCTACCACAGCATTCTGCCGATATGCCATCCCATCTGGTTTGGGCTTAGTGGGACTATCATTTGTTTTTCAACAGGACAATGACCCAACACACCTCCAGGCTGTTTAAGGGCTATTTTACCAAGAAGAGGAGTGATGGAGCTGCATCAGATGACCTGGCCTCCACAATCCCCCGACCTCAACCAAATTGAGATGGTTTGGGATGAGTCGGATGGCAGAGTGAAGGAAAAGCATCCAACAAGTGCTAAGCATATGTGGGAACTCCTTCAAGACTGTTGGAAAAGCCTTCCAGGTGAAGCTGGTTGAAAGAATGCCAAGAGTGTGCAAAGCTGCCATCAAGGCAAAGGGGGCTATTTGAAGAATCTCAAATATAAACTATATTTAGATTTGTAAAAAAAAAAAAATTGGTTACTACATGATTCCATATGTGTTATTTTATAGTTTTGATGTCTTCACTATTATTCTACAATGTAGAAAATAGTAAAAATAAAGAAAAACCCTTGAATGAGTAGGTGTGTCCAAACTTTTGACTAGTACTGTAGGTGTTCCTTTTGTCCAGGTGGGAAAGGGCAGTGTGGAGTGCGATTGAGATTGCATCATCTGTGGATCTGTTGGGCGGTATGCAAATTGGAGTGGGTCTAGGGTTTCCGGGATGATGGTGTTGATGTGAGCCATGACCAGCCTTTCAAAGCACTTCATGGCTACCGACGTGAGTGCTACGGGCGGTAGTCATTTAGGCAGGTTACCTTCACTTTCTTGGGCACAGGGACTGTGGTGGTCTGCTTGAAACATGTAGGTATTACAGACTTGGTCAGGAGAGGTTGAAAATGTAAGTGAAGACACTTGCCAGTTGGTCCGCGCATGCTCTGAGTACACGTCCTGGTAATCCGTCTGGCTCCACGGCCTTGTAAATGTTGACCTGTTTAAAGGGTCTTGCTCACATCGCAGCTTACGGAGAGTGTGATCACACAGTCGTCCGGAACAGCTGATGCTCTCATGCATGCTTCAGTGTTGCTTGCCTCGAAGAGAGCATAAAAGTAATTTAGCCCGTCTGGTAGGCTTGCTTCACTAGGCAGCTCGCGGCTGGGTTTCCCTTTGTAGTCCCTAATAGTTTGCACGCCCTGCCACATCCGGCGAGCATCAGAGCCGGTGTAGTGTCCAGGCTCTGTCGTAGCCGGCCGCGACCGGAGACCCTGGGCGGCCGCCATTGGCCCAGCGTCGTCCAGGGTAAGGGGAGGGAATGGCCGGCAGGGATGTAGCTCAGTTGATAGAGCATGGCGTTTGCAACGCCAGGGTTGTTAGTTCGATTCCCACAGGGGGTAGGAAAAAAAAATAATGTATGCATTCACTAACTGTAAGTCGCTCTGGATAAGAGCGTCTGCTAAATGACTAAAAATGTAAATTTAAAAAATGTAGTGGGATTCAATCTTAGACCTGTATTGATGCTTTGAGGGCATAGCAGGATTTCTTATAAGCGTTCGGATTAGTGTCCCGCTCCTTGAAAGCGGCAGCTCTAGCCTTTAGCTCGATGTGGATGTTGCCTGTAATCCATGGCTTGTGGTTGGGATATGTATTTCCGGTTTACTGTGGGGGACGACGTTGTCGATGCTCTTACTGATGAAGCCAGTGACTGAGGTGGTATACTCCTCAATTCCATTGGATGAATCCCGGAACATATTCCAGTCTATGGTAGCAAAACAGTCATGTAGCATTGCATCTGCGTCATCTGACCACTTCCCGTATTGAGCAAGTCACTGGTACTTTAGTTTTTGCTTGTAAGCAAGAATCAGGAGGATAGAATTATGGTCAGATTTGCCAAATGGAGGCGAGGGAGAGCTTTGTATGCTTCTCTGTGTGTGGAGTATTTTTTTCATTTTTTGGTACCCCTTCCCCAGATATGTGCCTCGACACAATCCTGTCTCGGAGCTCTACGGACAATTCGTTCAACCTCATGGCTTGGTTTTTGCTCCGACATGCACTGTCAACTGTGGGAACTTATATAGACAGGTGTATGCCATTCCAAATCATGTCCAATCAATTGAATTTACCACAGGTGGATGCCAATCAAGTTGTAGAAACATCAAGGATGATCAATGGAATCAGGATGCACCTGGGCTTAATTTCGAGTCTCATAGCAAAACGTCTGAATACTTACGTAAATAAGGTATTTCTGTTTTTTTTTAATAAATGTGCAACATTTTCTAAAACCTGTTTTCACTTTGTCATTATGGGGAATTTTGTGTAGATTGATGTTTGAAAAAAAAATATTTAATCAATTTTAGAATAAGGCTGTAACTTAACAAAATGTGGAAAAAGTCAACGGGTCTGAATACTTTCCGAATGCACTGTATATGGTTAGGGGCAGGGGTAAAAGCAGATTTAATTTCATACCGGTATTGGACTCCCTACCCAAAAAATGATATGTTAATCCAGGGGTGAAAGTAGATTTAATTTCTTACCGGTACACACCCAAGTGCGTGCATGCATTTTTTATACTACAAAAATTACAGGGTAGCCTACTCTGCTGACACTGACAAACAGATCAATAAAAACGATGTTGTCTGATCCATATAATTGGCATATGAAAAGGGGAGACAAAAATACAATATGACGTCCATCTAACCTGGAGGAAGAAATTATTGTCCAAAAACAAACAAAAGTGGCACTGACCCAATGACAAAGACAGTGAATATGCACACTCACTGGGGATATGGCCGATGTTCTCCGCTGGTGCCAGTAAGATAGGCTACTATATACGCTCAATTAAGTTAAGAATTTTTATAACTAAAGACAGATTGGAGTCTTTTCATTGTCATCTCTTTACAGCAACAGAATTTCCAAATAGTTTTTCCGCGATTGTTTTTCTTATATTACGATTTGTCTATCTGGGTCTCTGCTTTTCACTGACAGTCACAACTCAACAATCATATATTTGGTATTTGCGCTGCCCAAATTGCGGGCCCTTCTGACTGTTGGGTATGCGATTTAAAACAATCCATAGTTGTTGTTTTTTTTAAGAATTATCCTTTGTGGCCAAATCATCCTTTAGCAGCCTATTTTGAATTATTTTATGTAGGCTATTTCTGTATAGACAGGAGGAAGCTGATTTACCAAAATTATATAGCCTATTTAATTAATTTTACTTTAGGAAAGCTTAGCATCCCCTAGTGTTATGGACACACCGCCTGTGCCTTTTAATGTGGCATAAACACAACCAGTCATGATGTTTTCATTTGATTGTCAAACAATCACTTAACAAAAAGTGCTCCTGTACTCTACCCGCGCACATTTGTCCACTCACAAAATAATTTATGCATTCACTGTTGTCCGCGTGCCTCAGTCTCGGCCATTCATCTTCGCCTTGTCCACAAGCGTCTCAGCCACTCATTTATTTTTTTTATTTTTTTTAATTATTATTATTTTTTTTTATTTTTTTTAGTCATTTAGCAGACGCTCTTATCCAGAGCGACTTACAGGAGCAATTAGGGTTAAGTGCCTTGCTTAATGGCACATCGACAGATTTTTTCACCTAGTCAGCTTGGGGATTAGAACCAGCGACCTTTCGGTTACTGGCACAACGCTCTTACCCACTAAGCTACCTGCCCCCCAGGTAGCTCATCTCCTCAAACCACAATGCAACCCTCTGGTTTCCAGTAAATTTGCTAATTTTTCTTGCGGCTGACATGCAGTAATGTTAAATAATGGTGTAATAGCTTATAGTTTTTAGGGCATGTTGTATTAATTGCGATAGGCTCCAAGCATTTTGACCCATATTTTTAGATTCGCTTTTATTACTTGTTAAATAATACATTTTTTGCTCATCTTTATCAAGGATTCCAATAATTTTGGACTCCACTGTCTGTATATGGTTGGACACAAGACACCCAGGAATGTAATTTATGTTCCCGCTGTGCTTTAAGTACTGGATATTAGGGACCCAATCAAATACTTAAGTGATATTTGTGAGATACATAAGCCTACAACAAATGGAGTTTCAAATCTACCATGATCTCCATCTCCACCTTACCCGTGTTGTCAAACTGGAGTTGCTGACAGCTTGTGCCTCTCTGCCAAGAGCAACTGTACACCGCTCCTCTCTCTACTACTGTCAACTTTAACCTACAAACAGACGGGGGTAGTAAATGTTTCACCTACAAACAGACGGGGAACAGGGACGGCCTGTTCAATAGGGCGATATGGGCGACGCACTGCCAAACGGGAAAAGGAAGGTTTTTTTTCTAATCAATTATATCACGGCAACAGTAGTTATCAGTGTTCTAATCTGATCTGACTGCCACTAAATGTCAAATCAGGCTAAAGTCGTGCTTCAAATGGCCCCGCCCGTTTTTGGGGCGATTTCAGTCAGGTTGAAAATCGCCCAGAAGTCTCTCATAGCCTGTCATGTAAAATCTATTTTTTTCAAATTTCAAAGCTTTCAATACATTCTCTATGGGTGTCTGTGGGCTTGCACTTACGCCTTTCGTCATACGTGACGTAACCATGAACGTAACTAAGAAAATAGCGGCTAGCAGCGTCTCTGTTGCGACCTGCAGTGTGGCGTTATCTTATGTTTTTAATTTGTACACTTAGTGGCGTTATTTTATGTTTTTAATTTGTACACTTAGTTTACAAACATTCTGCCAACCATGGATTTCCAGTGGTGGGTTTTGGACTGATCTTGTTGATCGTGTACATACCCGCTACGAACGGACTAAATAATGAAAACGCTGCTGGCAGCGGAATCCAATACAGCTGGGAGACTTGGCTGGATGACAGAGTCCCGGACAGAGAAGTGGTTCGGCCGGCTTCACCCTGGTCAGAGCGGACCGCGATCTGACAGTCACGGGAAAATCGATCCTGGTAAGAGAGCGACTCTGTACCCCCCGACATTGAACTGCTTTCTGTGTCACTGCGACCTTACTATCTGCCCCGTGAGTTCCCCCAATTGTTTGTTGCCGTTGTGTACTGTTGATAATCACAAGTTTACTGGAGAACTGAGACCAAGTAGAGACTTTGGACAGGGTTGGATATGGTATAATAAAGGCAGTTTATTCAGAGGTAAAGATATCTGGAATCGCGTGCACGGACTCAGTTCGGTCAAACTCTTAGGGGAGCTATCTGAAGAGAGCCCCGAAAACATTGTGTGCAGACATTTTATACAATAAATGATGTAGGTTGAATCTAGTAGTTCTGATCTTCTGATTGGTCCTGATGAGTTGGGCGAGGTCCCCTCCACTGTTGCATTGGCTCTGGAGTCGGGTTCTCTGTCTTCAAATGTTCAGCCTAAAGAGAGGGGATTTTTTGTGTGTGTGTGTGTGTTTAACAGTGAGGATGTGTGTGTGTGTGTGTTATCAGTGATGATGTGTGTGTGCCCCACGGGGGCCAGTATGAAAATGTATTGCACTTACTAACTGTAAGTCGCACTTACTAACTGTAAGTCGCTCTGGATAAGAGCGTCTGCTAAATGACTAAAATGTAAATGTAAAATGTTGTGTGTGTGTGTCCTCAGAGCAAGAACTCGTGAGTTGGAAGAACTGAGAGACCTATGGCGTGGGTGTTGTCCTTGGCCACCTGCTGACAAGCATAGGACTCTTTGTCCATTGTTATAGGATAGGAACAGCATTGATTGAAAACAAACGCCCAACACAAAATGGGTCATGCACAAGATTTTAGTCAGACCAAGCTATAACATTATATATTTACTACGACAGTACATTCAACCAAAAGCTAATATAACAAAGGCATCAGAGATTATTTATAATCTGTCACAGAAACTGGAATCCATCTCCCCAGATCAGTCAATAAATGCTTCTGGTATTGACTTATATGCTGCCCTGTCTTCATGTTGTTGCTGGACATATCTTTTTAAATGTGTGTAGGTCACCTAAATCATCAGAAAAATTGCCCCTCCTGAGAATTTTTTCAGGAGCCGCCACTGCGGGGGAAATAAATGTTTCAGTGTGTCCATTCTCATATTTTAGATTAAACAGATTCAATGAAATTGAAAAAGAATATTAATCCAACTTAATGTTTGTCCTCTGGTTTAAAGAAATCTACCGAGAAGCCAAAATAACTGCCTTGAGGACCCGAATAAACAGATGGTCTGTCGGTAACCAAATTGAAACAAACACACGTTGATAAGTGGAGAATGAAAATAATAGATGCACACACACACAAAAAAATCTCCATTGTGTCTCAGAAAAAGCTGGTCTTCAGAGAAGCTAGGAGCAGTGATTTGGGAACGCAGTCTTGCAAGTACCGAAATTAAATCAGTCGCATCTCTCCCAAGGAGTAGAAGGCTGCTACATTTGATGATCCGCGGTTATAACGCTCCCTTCCCATGGATTAATTCCTCCAATAGAACTGACTAACCACAAACATCAATTTCGCTTGTGACACAGATCAAAAACGTGTCACTGCAATACTCCGATGCAATGTTACGTTTAGTTCATCCATGCCATGTATCCGCTCTGTTTGATTTGCACTCCAGTCTTGTCCAAAGTAAACAGTGGGATATAGCTAGCTAGCACGATCTGTGAGCCACAGGAAGTGAGTGCTAAACGCAGAACTTAACACACACTTCCGCAATTCTATTGTATCATTACCAGCACAAATTGATTGTGTGATTATGTTTCCTAGCAATAAAGACATAGTAAATCACGACCTATTTTAAATGGAACGTGTTTCATTTTGATTATAGACAATCTGGGAATAACAAATATACACTATATATACAAAAGTACCATGGTGGAAAAATAACTTAATAGTCATACTTGAGTAAAAGTAAAGATACCTTAATAGAAAATGACTCAAATAAAGTGAAAGTCACCCAGTAAAATACTACTTGAGTAAAAGTATAAAAGTATTTGGTTTTAAATGTACTTAAGTATCAAAAGTATAAATCATTTGAAATTCCTTTTATTAAGCAAACCAGATGGCACCATTTAAAAAAATTGACATTCACACATTATTTACAAACAAAGCATTTGTTTAGTGAGTCCGAGATCAGAGGCAGTAGGGATGACCAGGGATGTTGTCTTAATAAGTGTGTGAATTGGACCATTTTCCTGTCAAAATGTAACGAGTACTTTTGGGTGTCAAGGAAAATGTATGGAGTAAAAAGTACTTTATTTTCTTTAGCAATGTAGTGAAGTAAAAGTAAAAGTAGCCAAAAATATAGATAGCAACGTAAAGTACTTTTACACCACTGCAAAAAGTATGTTGACACCCCTTCAAATTAGTGGATTCAGCTATTCCAGCCACACCCGTTGTTGACAGATGTATAAAATCGAGCATACAGCCCTGCAATCTCCATAGACAAACATTGTCAGTAGAATGGCCTTATTGAAGAGCTCAGTGACTTTCAACATGGCACCGTCATAGGATGCCACTTTTCCAACATGTCAGTTCATAAAATGTCTGCCCTGCTAGAACTGCCCCAGTCAACTGTAAGTGCTGTTATTGTGAAGTGGGAACACTAAGTGGTAGGCCACACAAGCTCACAGAACGGGATCGCCAAGGGCTGAAGCGTGTAGTGTGTAAAACGTGTCTGTCCACGGTTTGCAACACTCACTACAGAGTTCCAAACTGCCTCTGGAAGTAACGTCAGCACATTAACAGTTCGTCAGGAGCTTCATAAAATTGGTTTCCATGGCTGAGCAGCTGCACACAAGCCTAATATCACAATGCGCAATGCCAAGCTCGCCGCCATTGGACTCTGGAGCAGTGGAAACGTGTTCTCTGGAGTGATGAATTATAGCTTCACCATCTGGCAGTCCGACAGACAAATCTGGGTTTGGCGGATGCCAGAGAACGCTTACCTGCCCCAATGCATAGTGTCAACTGTAAAGTTTGGTGGAGGAGGAATAATGGTCTGGGGCTGTTTTCATGGTTCGGGCTAGACCCTTAGTTCCAGTGAAGGGAAATCTTAATGCCACAGCATACAATGACATTCTAGACAATTCTGTGCTTCCAACTTTGTGGCAACCGTTTGGGGAAGGCCCTTTCCTGTTTCAGCACAATGAATGGTCCATATAGAAATCGTTTGTCGAGATCAGTGTGGAAGAACTGCGAGCCAGGCCTAATCACCCAACATCAGTGCCCGACCTCACTAATGCTCTTGTGGCTGAATGGAAGCAAGTCCCTACATCAATGTTCCAACATCTAGTGGAAAGCCTTCCCCAGAAGAGTGGGAGGCTGTTATAGCAGCAAAGGGGGACCTTTGAAACCCAGGTGGAAAGGACCACATCAGATCGCCCTCACTACCCCCAAAGGCGGTAAAGTTCTTAGGGAAAGACACCTGGATCCACGCCTCCCACTGTAAGCAAGTAGCAGAGCCAGAAGGTGATGTCGCTCTTGTTACTCCTACAACCCAGTAGGGGCACTCTGGGACTCACAGCCCTTGTGGCTGTGGGCATCCTCTGGGTGGTAGCAGACTTCGAGCCAGAGGCGGGTGAACGTGCTCAGTAACCTCTCCCCGACCTCAAGGCCTGGCTTCCACCAGGGGAAGCCCAGAAGTGGATGACCCCGCTGACCTGAACCTGTATCCAAACCTGACCAGATTGTTGGGTTTGTGGATTGTTACCAGACAGTGCTGAGACTATGCCATTACTAGCTACAGTGGGGGAAAAAAGTATTTAGTCAGCCACCAATTGTGCAAGTTCTCCCACTTAAAAAAGATGAGAGAGGCCTGTAATTTTCATTATAGGTACACGTCAACTATGACAGACAAATTGAGAATTCTTTTCCATAAAATCACATTGTAGGATTTTTTTAATGAATTTATTTGCAAATTATGGTGGAAAATAAGTATTTGGTCACCTACAAACAAGCAAGATTTCTGGCTCTCACAGACCAGTAACTTCTTCTTTAAGAGGCTCCTCTGTCCTCCACTCGTTACCTGTATTAATGGCACCTGTTTGAACTTGTTATCAGTATAAAAGACACCTGTCCACAACCCTCAAACAGTCACACTCCAAACTCCACTATGGCCAAGACCAAAGAGCTGTCAAAGGACACCAGAAACAAAATTGTAGACCTGCACCAGGCTGGAAGACTGAATCTGCAATAGGTAAGCAGCTTGGTTTGAAGAAATCAACTGTGGGAGCAATTATTAGGAAATGGAAGACATACAAGACCACTGATAATCTCCCTCAATCTGGGGCTCCACGCAAGATCTCACCCCGTAGGGTCAAAATGATCACAAGAACGGTGAGCAAAAATCCCAGAACCACACGGGGGGACCTAGTGAATGACCTGCAGAGAGCTGGGACCAAAGTAACAAAGCCTACCATCAGTAACACACTACGCCGCCAGGGACTCAAATCCTGCAGTGCCAGACGTGTCCCCCTGCTTAAGCCAGTACATGTCCAGGCCCGTCTGAAGTTTGCTAGAGTGCATTTGGATGATCCAGAAGAGGATTGGAAGAATGTCATATGGTCAGATGAAACCAAAATAGAACTTTTTTGGTAAAAACTCAACTCGTCTTGTTTGGAGGACAAAGAATGCTGAGTTGCATCCAAAGAACACCATACCTACTGTGAAGCATGGGGGGTGGAAACATCATGCTTTGGGGCTGTTTTTCTGCAAAGGGACCAGGACGACTGATCCGTGTAAAGGAAAGAATGAATGGCGCCATGTATTGTGAGATTTTGAGTGAAAACCTCCTTCCATCAGCAAGGGCATTGAAGATGAAACGTGGCTGGGTCTTTCAGCATGACAATGATCCCAAACACACCGCCCGGGCAACGAAGGAGTGGCTTCGTAAGAAGCATTTCAAGGTCCTGGAGTGGCCTAGCCAGTCTCCAGATCTCAACCCCATAGAAAATCTTTGGAGGGATTTGAAAGTCTGTGTTGCCCAGCGACAGCCCCAAAACATCACTGCTCTAGAGGAGATCTGCATGGAGGAATGGGCCAAAATACCAGCAACAGTGTGTGAAAACCTTGTGAAGACTTACAGAAACCGTTTGACCTGTGTCATTGCCAACAAAGGGTATATAACAAAGTATTGAGAAACTTTTGTTATTGACCAAATACTTATTTTCCACCATAATTTGCAAATAAATTCATAAAAATCCTACAATGTGATTTTCTGGATTTTTTCTCCTCAATTTGTCTGTCATAGTTGACGTGTACCTATGATGAAAATTACAGGCCTCTCATCTTTTTTAAGTGGGAGAACTTGCACAATTGGTGGCTGACTAAATACTTTTTTTCCCCCACTGTATATCCCTTGTTGCTTATGAAATATTGATGTGGACCAAAGCAGGTAACCTTACAGAGACCTAATTTGGTGGAGGATAAGTTGTTTTATATGAGAAGATTTTATTTTAATAATCCCAACTCTCTGCCCACGCAACCAATCACCCTGGCCTACTCTCCCCCAGGTTGTGTTATATAGCAAATGGAACCGGTCTCCAGTTGGTGGAAAGTCATTGTAAAGTATAACCTTTTTGTCTACAATAACCTTACCCTGCCCTTACTGTTGAGAAATGGAACATTCCACCCTAACATGTCGTTGGGAATACGTTATAAATTTAATAATGTCAGTATGTATGCTAAACCTACTTCCTCAGTAAGTGGAACTATGAACAGTTGAAGTCGGAAGTTTACATACACCTTAGCCAAATACATTTAAACTCAGTTTTTCACAATTCCTGACATTTAATCCAAGTAAAAATTCCCTGTTTTTAGGTCAGTTAGGATTACCACTTTATTTTCAGAATGTGAAATGTCAGAATAATAGTAGAGAGAATTATTTATTTCAGCTTTTATTTCTTTCATCACATTCCCAGTGAGTCAGAAGTTTACATACATTCAATTAGTATTTGGTAGCATTGCCTTTAAATTGTTTAACTTGGGTCAAACATTTCGGGTAGCCTTCCACAAGCTTCCCACAATAAATTGGGTGAATTTTGGGCCATTCCTCCTGACAGAGCTGGTGTAACTGAGTCAGGTTTGTAGGCCTCCTTGTTCGCACACGCTTTTTCAGTTCTGCCCACACATTTCTATAGGATTGAGGTCAGGGCTTTGTGATGGCCACTCCAATACCTTGACTTTGTTGTCCTTGTCCATTTGGAAGACCCATTTGCGACCAAGCTTTAACTTCCTGACTGATGTCTTGAGATGTTGCTTCAATATATCCACATAATTTTCCTTCCTCATGATGCCATCTATTTTGTGAAGTGTACCAGTCCCTCCTGCAGCAAAGCACCCCCACAGCATGATGCTGCTACCTCCGTGCTTCACGGTTGGGATGCTGTTCTTCATCTTGCAAGCCACCCCCTTTTTTCCTCCAAACATAACGATGGTCATTATGGCCAAATAGTTATATTTCTGTTTCATCAGACCAGAGGACATTTCTCCAAAAGTACGATATTTGTCCTCAGTTGCAAACCGTAGTCTGGCTTTTTAATGGCGGTTTTGGAGCAGTTGCTTCTTCCTTGCTGAGTGGCCTTTCAGGTTATGTCGATATAGGACTCGTTTTTACTGTGGATATAGATAATTTTGTACTTGTTTCCATAGTATCTTCACAAGGTCCTTTGCTGTTGTTCTAGGGGTTTATTTGCACTTTTCACACCAAAGTACGTTCATCTCTAGGAGACAGAACGCGTCTCCTTCCTGAGCGGGATGACGGCTGTGCGGTCCCATGGTGTATATACTTACGTACTATTGTTTGTACAGATGAACGTGGTACCTTCAGGCGTTTGGAAATTGCTCCCAATGATGAACCAGACTTGTGGAGGTCTACAATTATTTTTCTGAGATCTTGGCTGATTTCTTTTGATTTTCCCATGATGTCAAGCAAAGAGGCACTGAGTTTGAAGGTAGGCCTTGAAATACATCCACAGGTACACCTCCAATTGACTCAAATTATGTCAATTAGCCTATCAGAAACTTCTAAAGCCATGACATCATTTTCTGGAATTTTCCAAGATGTTTAAAGGCACAGTCAACTTAGTGTATGTAATCTTCTGACCCACTGGAATTGTGATACAGTGAATTATAAGTGAAATAATCTGTCTGTAAACAATTGTTGGAAAAACTACTTGTGTCATGCACTTGGCAGAACTTTAGTTTGTTAAAAAGAAATTTGTGGAGTGATTGAAAAACGACTTTTAATGACTCCAACCTAAGTGTATGTAAACTTCCGACTTCAACTGTAAATGTGTTTATTTGTGTGGCAGGGGCAGTCAGGAAAAGGAACACTTAAAATAAGGTCTGTTTCGTGTAGACTTACCCTGGCTTGATGTTTTGATAACCGTGTAAATCTCTGGTGACTTTTATCAATATATTCGCCTGCATTGACCCCCCAAAAAGGAAATGCTAATTAGCTACTAATTAGCTACTAACATAAAGAACTACAAATGTCATGATGATCTGGACGAGACCGACGAACTGAGGCAAAGGTAAGAATCTCTGGATTAACTATCTGTTAGTTAAATGTAGTAATGAATACATTAGCAACATTTCTTAAAATGGACAATTCTGTGAACTGTCTTGTGCAAGTTTTAAATTGACACAATACCTGTTAGCTAAGGTGTCAGCTCGAGATTACGTGCAGGAGCTTGCAGTGATTTGTAGTTTTGCATATCTACTTTGATGCTAATTAGCATTTTCGATTCTGAGATCAAATAGAGCCGCATATATTGATATATATAGTCCCGTGTAGCTCAGTTGGTAGAGCATGGCGCTTGCAACGCCAGGGTTGTGGGTTCGTTTCCCACGGGGGACCAGTATGAAAATGTATGCACTCACTAACTGTAAGTCGCTCTGGATAAGAGCGTCTGCTAAATGACTAAAATGTAAATTGATAAGTCACCTTGTCAAAGAGAGATTTACATGGTTATCAAATTGGCATGCCAGAGTAAGCCTACACAAAACACAGCCCTTATTTTAAGTGTTTCTAAAATCCCGTATGGGGAAAAATGAATGGTGGAAAAACGATTGGAACCATTTCCATGTTTGACCGTTAAGTTTTATGGGTATTATAACACCTCCACTGTGGGGCTCTATTCCTCCAGAATTAAGATAATGGTTTTCATTAGAAACCAAGTGCCTACTGGCACTGTGGTTGGATGCCACAGTCCAATCGAAATTAGATAACGCATATAGACATAAAGGTATTTATGACGAGATCTCGGTCCTGAATGAGAGAAAAAGGGTTCTCCGTGTTCCCACGTCCAATGCCAGCACAAAATCAAATATTTGAAAACATTGTAGTGAAAGGTCAAGCACTGTAATAGCAGGAGTGGGAACGGGAGAACCCAATGCCCAGTTTATTGGGAGCTGGATGTGGTATTGGGTGAGCATCCCACCACCCGCCCACCGTTCATTCTGGACAGCACTGTGGAGGATGGAGATATTGAGCTGCTGAGCAGTTTATACACTTTTTTGTAATGTGAAGAATAGTCTAATTCAGTTGCTATATCAGATATGAAAATAAAAGGCTACAGTGGTATTATAATACAGTGGCTTGTCTAATCTAGATGTAATCTAGATCTAAAGGTAGCCTACAGCTGGAGAATTAGGCCTACACATAAAGGGCGCAATCCTTTGCCCAGGCGTTGCTGACGCCTGCCAGATCTTACAATGCCTAGGTATTTTATGTATCAGCTAACCCCATCATATGTTATAGCAATTTGTCAGCCGATGACAGTCGATGATGTGGCACGCAACCATTGGTTGATGCAAGCAATGTCTGAGCAGGAACACAACCTGTGTATAACTATTTCCGCGTTTAAAACAACTCGGAAATCTCAGACTTCAGTGCGTTCAAGACAACTGGGAACTCGGGAAAAACAAGCTCCCACTGGGAAAAATCATTTTGAACGGTCATCCAACTTGGAACGTAGTCGGACGAAGCAGACGAGAGGCTACAAGACTGTTTTGCTAGTACAGCCTGGGATATGTTCCGGGATTAATCCGATAACATTGAGGAGTTTACCACAACAGTCACAGGCTTCATCTATAAGTGCATAGACGATGTCATTTCCATAGTGACTATAAGAACGTATCCCAACGAAAAACCATGGATTACAGGCAACATCCGCGCTGTGCTAAAGAAGGGCTAGAGCTGCCACTTACAATTTCCGGGACACAGACATGGACGCGTACAAGAAATCCCGCTACGACCTCCAAAAGGACAATATAGGAGGATTGTGGAATCCTATTACACCGGCTACAACTCTCGTCGTATGTGACTGGGCTTGCAGACGATGACGGATTACAAAGGGAAACCCAGCTATGAGCTGCTCAGTGACGCATAATTCCCAAACGAGCTAAATGCCTTTATGCTCACTTGAGGAATATAACACTGTGCCTTACGTGAAACCCCCTGCTTTTCTGGATGACTGTGTGATCTCGCTCTCCGTGGCCGATGTGAGCAAAACGTTTAAACAGGTTAACAATCACAAGGCCGCCAGGCCAGACGGAATACCAAAGCATGCACAGACCAGCTGGCAGATGTCTTCAGACATTTTCAATCTCTCCTTGAATCTATGTTTCAAGCTGACCACCATTGTCACTGTTCCCAAGAGCTCCAAGGTTACCTGCCTAAATGACTATCACCATGTAGCACTCACATCTGTAATTATGAAGTGCTTTGAAAGGTTGGTCATGACACACAACAACACCATCATCCCAGATCCACTCCAATTTGCATACCGCCCCAACAGATCCACAGATTACGCAATCTCAATTGCGCTTCACACTGCCCTCTCCCACCTGGACAAGAGGAGAAATAACTATGTGAGAATGCTGTTCATAGACTACAGCTCTGCGTTCAACACCACATTCCCCTCCAAGCTAGGGACCCTGGGACTGAACCCCTCCCTCTGCAATGGGATCTTGGACTTCCTGACGGGTCGGCCCTAGGTGTTGAGGGTAGGCAACAACACCTCTGCCACGCTGACCCTCAACACGGGGGCCCCTCGGGTGTGTGCTTAGTCCCCTCCTGCACTCCCTGTTCACCCACGACTACGTGGCTGTGCACGACTAATTTACATTTACATTTTAGTCATTTAGCAGACGCTCTTATCCAGAGCGACTTACAGTTAGTGAATATTTATTTTTATTTTTATACTGGCCCCCCGTGGGAAACGAACCCACAACCCTTGCGTTGCAAACGCCATGCTCTATTAACTGAGCTACATCCCTGCCGCCATTCCCTCCCCTACCCTGGACGACGCTGGGCCAATGTGCGCCACCATGAGTCTCCCGGTCGCGGCCGGCTGCGACAGAGCCTGGATTCGAACCAGGATCTCTAGTGGCACAGTTAGCACTGCGATGCAGTGCCTTAGACCACTGCGCCACTGGCTTAGACCACAGCAAATACATTTTACAAAACTTAAATACAAAAAGCTTAAATTCATATTTAAAAAACAGCTTAACAAAATTCATCAAAGCTTTCTCTTGTATTTACTCTGGGGGAATACTGTAGGCAAGGATACCACACATAGTTCGTTGAATGGCAACCACTGATATACGCTGCTCAATAGTGTAACCCCGTAGACTTGGAAGCAGTGCTGATTGTTGTCAGCTGATCTTAGTGTTGGCCATTTCAGTGGTTTGGCCATTTCAGTGTGTGTTCATGGAACAAACCTGTGCTTCGCCGAGGCTCCTCTCTAGCTCCTGACTCCAACACCATCATCAAGTTTGCTGACGACACGACGGCGATGAGTCAGCGAGGAGGTGGTCAGAGACTTCGCAGTGTGGTGTCAGGACGACAACCTCTCCCTCAATGTCAGTAAGATAAAGGAGCAGATCATGGACTATAGGAGAAAGAGGGGAGGGTACGCCCACACCCACATCGACAGGACTGTTGTGGAGCGGGTCGAGAGCTTTAAGTTCTTTGGCGTCCACATCACTAAGGATGTAACATGGTCCACACACACCCGCACAGTGGCCTCTTCCCCCTCAGGAGGCTGAAAAGATTTGGTTCTACAGCTGCACCATTGAGAGCATTTTGACTGGCTGCATCACCGCTTGGTATGGCAATAGCACCGCCCTTGACCGCAAAGCGCTACAAAGGGTGGTGAGGACAGCCCAGTACATACTGGGGCCAAGCTCCCTGCCATCCAGGACCTCTATATCAGGTGGTGTCAAAGTAAGGGCTGAAAAACACCTTTTTTTGTTGTAAAATTAAAAAAGATTTCGGATTTCAATCTTCAATAGCTCTTACACAAAGCGTGCCATGACTATGATAATGATATACAGTGGGGGAAAAAAGTATTTAGTCAGCCACCAATTGTGCATGTTCTCCCACTTAAAAAAGATGAGAGAGGCCTGTAATTTTCATCATAGGTACACGTCAACTATGACAGACAAATTGAGAAAAAAAAATCCAGAAAATCCCATTGTAGGACTTTTAATGAATTTATTTGCAAATTATGGTGGAAAATAAGTATTTGGTCACCTACAAACAAGCAAGATTCCTGGCTCTCACAGACCTGTAACTTCTTCTTTAAGAGGCTCTTCTGTCCTCCACTCGTTACCTGTATTAATGGCACCTGTTTGAACTTGTTATCAGTATAAAGACACCTGTCCACAACCTCAAACAGTCACACTCCAAACTTTACAATGGCCAAGACCAAAGAGCTGTCAAAGGACACCAAAAACAAAATTGTAGACCTGCACCAGGCTGGGAAGACTGAATCTGCAATAGGTAAGCAGCTTGGTTTGAAGAAATCAACTGTGGGAGCAATTATTAGGAAATGGAAGACATACAAGACCACTGATAATCTCCCTCGATCTGGGGCTCCATGCAAGATCTCACCCCGTGAGGTCAAAATGATCACAAGAACGGTGAGCAAAAATCCCAGAACCACACGGGGGGACCTAGTGAATGACCTGCAGAGAGCTGGGACCAAAGTAACAAAGCCTACCATCAGTAACACACTACGCCGCCAGGGACTCAAATCCTGCAGTGCCAGACGTGTCCCCCTGCTTAAGCCAGTACATGTCCAGGCCCGTCTGAAGTGCATTTGGATGATCCAGAAGAGGATTGGGAGAATGTCATATGGTCAGATGAAACCAAAATATAACTTTTTTGGTAAAAACTCAACTCGTCATGTTTGGAGGACAAAGAATGCTGAGTTGCATCCAAAGAACACCATACCTACTGTGAAGCATGGGGTTGGAAACATCATGCTTTGGGGCTGTTTTTCTGCAAAGGGACCAGGACGACTGATCCGTGTAAAGGAAAGAATGAATGGGGCCATGTATCGTGAGATTTTGAGTGAAACCCTCCTTCCATCAGCAAGGGCATTGAAGATGATACGTGGCTGGGTCTTTCAGCATGACAATGATCCCAAACACACCGCCCGGGCAACGAAGGAGTGGCTTCGTAAGAAGCATTTCAAGGTCCTGGAGTGGCCTAGCCAGTCTCCAGATCTCAACCCCATAGAAAATCTTTGGAGGGAGTTGAAAGTCTGTGTTGCCCAGCGACAGCCCCAAAACATCACTGCTCTAGAGGAGATCTGCATGGAGGAATGGGCCAAAATACCAGCAACAGTGTGTGAAAACCTTGTGAAGACTTACAGAAAACATTTGACCTGTGTCATTGCCAACAAAGGGTATATAACAAAGTATTGAGAAACTTTTGTTATTGACCAAATACTTATTTTCCACCATCATATGCCAATAAATTCATAAAAAATCCTACAATGTGATTTTCTGGATTTTTTTCTCATTTTGTCTGTCATAGTTGACGTGTACCTATGATGAAAATTACAGGCCTCATCTTTTTAAGTGGGAGAACTTGCACAATTGGTGGCTGACTAAATACTTTTTTTCCCCACTGTATTCTGAATCGGGAGGATGGTCAAAAAAGCGCTACAAAGGGTGGTGGAGATTGAAATCCGAAATGTTTTATTTATTTTCTTACAACACAAAATTCTTTATCTTTATCCTGTGCATTAATTGTATTTTGTACACACATCCAGATAGCTAATTTGTGTGGGGACTTTATTTAGGGATGGGAGAGATCCTCTAAATATTTATTTTGTATGGCTGTGGGCAGGTCGAGGTTATCGGGACAGTATTCCACCCAGTCTTAAATCATTGGATAACAAAAATAGGCTGTAATGATGAGTACTACATTTGACTATAACAGGGTGCGGTTTTCTGTCGATTTATATAGCTTGTGTCATAACGGTAGGTCCATAAGGGTTGGTTGAATTTGCATACAGGGAGGGACCAGGGAATTTTGTCACAACCACATGTTAAATGTGTGCAACCACGGCTTGAGGGAAGACGTGGTGAAAACTACAGCATCTAAAATCAATTACATTTTAGTGTTTGCTAGCCTGCCTTGAAGAATGAGCTAAACACCATTACCAATTCTAACATAATTAATGCACCGTTCCTCTTTCAGCCTTAAAGTTATTTTGTATCCCATAGCTACGTTTTTTTATGCTCTCAAACCATGTGACAAGGTGCTTTAATGTACACTAGCCTTGTTCATTCCAGGTGATAACATGCATCCTTTGTCCTGATCTTATCCACATTCTGATGTTGCCCACATTGTAGCCGTTGCATCTACACATGGTAGTAACATGTGTCTTATCTGGTCACAATGCAGACAGTGGACAGATATCTTGGTCCCTCCCTGTTTGCTAATTGTTTCACAGATTCTGTCAAAATATGTTTTTATTTTAAGACACATTTATGCCTTCCGTTAATTGCAGTCACATGTCAATGATTTTTGAGGGCGGATAATGGTGATTTAAATGGTTTCACTGTTCAAATCCGTCTAAACATATCCAGGCACCGCTAGAGGTGGTCAGGAAGATCACAATCAGATCACCAAGTCTTTTAATCGTCTACACAGGTCTAAAAATGTGGGCACAATCAGAATGTGGACAAGATCAGGACAAAGGATGCATCTTAGAACCAGGTATATAAACTGGGCTCAACAGTGGGGTGTTCCAGAAAGCAGGATCAAAGCAATCAAATCTTACATTCTCTGATTCATTTAGAAAACTAAACTTGAATATGGGTTGTTGGTTGCAAAATCTTCAGGCTAAGTTCAGCGATAGAACCTTCGTAGGAGCATCGTTAAATCTCCGAGCTGTTTCCCAAAACCATCATTACTAAAGTTGCACTTGAAAACGTTCGTTATTTACCGACTGCCTCAGACCACTCATAGAACCGCTAAGTGCATCGTTTGAGGAGTTTTTTCCCTACACAGAAGATCTCTGCTAAACATAAAATCAAGATGTTTCTTAACTTCACATTGAAGTTGACTACAAATACAAAGTTGCCAATGTCTTTGCAATTGTTACAAACAAGCGAAGGATTCTAAAAGATGCTTCAAGTGAAAACCGTGATGACTGCATTAAAATAGCCTACAGCAGCCTTTAGGCTACATACAGTGCATTCGGAAAGTATTCAGACCCGTTGTCTTATTCCACATTTTGTTACGTTACAGCCTTATTCTAAAATGGATTTAAATAATAATCCTCAATCGACACACAATACCCGATAATGACAAAGCGAACAGGTTTTTAGAATTTTTTCCAAATTTATAAAAAAAAAACAGAAATACCTTATTTACATAACAATTCAGACCCTTTGCTATGAGACTCAAAATTGAGCTCAGATGCATCCTGTTTCCATTGCTCACACTTGAGATGTTTTTACAGCTTGATTGGAGTCCACCTGTGGTAAATTCAATTGATTGGACATGATTTGGAAATGCACACACCTGTCTATATAAGGTCCCATAGTTGACAGTGCATATCAGAGCAAAAACCAACCATGAGGTCGAAGGAAATGTCCGTAGAGCTCCGAGACAGGATTGTGTCGAGGCACAGATCTGGGGAAGGGTACCAAAACACTTCTGCAACATTGAAGGTCCCCATTGGCCTCCATCATTCTTAAATGGAAGAAGTTTGGAACCACCAAGACTCTTCCTAGAGCTGGCCGCCTGGCCAAACTGAGCAATCGGGGGAGAAGGGCCTTAGTCAGGGAGGTGACCAAGAACCTGATGGTCACTCTGGCAGAGCGCCAGAGATCCTCTGTGGAAATGGTAGAACCTTGCAGAAGGACAACCATCTCTGCAGCACTCCACCAATCAGGCCTTTATGGTAGTGGCCAGACGGAAGCCACTCCTCAGTAAAAGGCACATGAAAGCCTGCTTGGAGTTTGCCAAAAGGCACCTAAAGACTCTCAGACCATGAGAAACAAGATTCTCTAGTCTGATGAAGCCAAGATTGAACTCTTTGGCCTGAATGCCAAGCGTCCCGTCTGGAGGAAACATGGCACCATCCCTACGGTGAAGCATAGTGGTGGCAGCATCATGCTGTGGGGATGTTTTTCAGGGGCAGGGCCTGGGAGACTAGTCAGGATTGGGTTAAAGATGAACGGAGCAAAGTACAGAGCACTCAGGACCTCAGACTGGGGTGAAGGTTCACCTTCCAATAGTACAACGACCCTAAGCACACAGCCAAGACAACGCAGGAGTGGCTTCGGGACAAGTCTCAGAATGTCCTAGACTGGTCCAGCCAGAGCCCGGACTTGAACCTGATCGAACATCTCTGGAGAAACCTGAAAGTAGCTGTGCAGCGACACTCCCCATCCAACCTGACAGAGCTTGAGAGGATCTGCAGAATAGAATGGGAGAAACTCCCCAAATACAGGTGTGCCATGTTTGTAGCATCATACCAAAGACTCAAGGCTGCATCGTTGCTTCAACAAAGTACTGAGGATAGGGTCTGAATACTTATTGAAATGTAATCAGTTTATTTTTAATACATTTGCAAAAATGTCTAAAAACCTGTTTTTGTTTTGTCATTATGGGGTATTGTGTGTAGATTGACGAGGGGGAAAAAAAACAATTTAATCCATTTTAGAATGCTGTAATGTAACAAAATGTGGAAAAAGTCAAGGGGTCTGAATACTTAATAAATGTCATGTTCATTCAACCGATTTATATTTTGCTAATTGTAGGCTACGGTCTGTAATTGCCTCAATATATTTCATGATATGCGCAATGTGCCCAATCTTGATTTAGTGCATTATTATAGGGTAAGCATTAGAATAAGCCACCTCAATATTTGCAGCCATAGATTCTTTCTAGTAGCTGATCCGTTGTCAGTATTGTGGAATAATTCTAATGTTAAGGTTAGATTTGAATGGGAAATGCTGATCTGAGAGCAACATTTGCCTTTCTTTCATTCCTATCAATATCGACACATAGCGAACATTCTCTTTGCGTGGTGTTTTGGATGTATTCCTCCAGGTCTCTACGTCATGGCTCTTTATTCTGTAAAACTCAATATATGCAGAGTCCAAAAGTGTCAAATAATTGTATGACTATGGAATTGCTCTTAATCTGCTATTTAATCCGGGTTTTTTTTACACTAGAACCCTACCTCCCCCTTGTACATTCTCGAAAGGAGTTGCACAATCTGTCATGGTATGGTCTAATAATACAAGTCAGGAGGATGTTTATACAATAGAACCAAACATCAATAGACAGGATTCAGGACAGCCAGAAAGAACGGGTGATTTCACATGAACCACGTTCAAGATGTAACCCCTCTAAAATCCTTTTCACTCTCTTAGCAATCAGGACCACTGAGAGGGAAAGAAAACAGCAGCAGCAACAAGATGTGAGCATCAGGATGTTTTATTGTGAATCTGTTTTAGTCATCTCTTCTTCATAGTCCATGAGGCACTGTTCTATTAGAAGTCATCATTGTCAGTCATCCAGGTCCAGTGTGTTGAGTTCTTCATCCAGTTCGTCCAGGTCCTCGCCGGTGAAAAGGTTCTCGTCCACAGGCACGGGCTCTGCTTCTTTGTCATCGAGAGTCTCGTCTTCCCTGTCGTGTCCGTTCTCCTCCACACCTCCGCAAGCCCCGTTCAGCTGGTCATCTGGGAGAGAGTGCAAGGTACAGGTTCAGAACAACACATATGCTCAGTCAAAGGCATCAGATAGTGCCGCTGAAAGTATTCAGACCCCTTGACTTTTTCCACATTTTGTTACGTTACAGCCTTATTCTAAAATGGATTAAATAAATAAAACTCCTCAGCAATCTACACACAATACCCCATAATGACAAAGTGAAAACAAGTTTAGAAATGTCTGCAAATGTATTACAAATAAAACAGAAATACTATATTTACATAAGTATTCAGACCCTTTGCTATGAGACTCAAATGAGCTCAGGTGCATCCTGTTTCCATTGATCATCCTTAAAATGTTTCACAACTTGATTGGAGTCCACCTGTGGTAAATTCAATTGATTGGACATGATTTGGAAAGGCACACACCGGTCTATATAAGGTCCCACAGTTGACAGTGCATGTCAGAGCAAAAACAAAGCCATGAGGTCGAAGGAATTGTCCGTAGAGTGCCGAGACAGGATTGTGTCGAGGCACAGATCTGGGGAAGGGTACCAAAAAATGACTGCAGCATTGAAGGTCCCAAAGAACACAGTGGTCTCCATCATTCTTAAATGGAATTAGTATGGAACCACCAAAACTCTTCCTAGAGCTGGCCGCCCGGCCAAACTGAGCAATCGTGGGAGAAGGGCCTTGGTCAGGGAGGTGACCAAGAACCCAATGGTCACTCTGACAAGAGCTCTAGAGTTCCTCTGTGGAGATGGGAGAACCTTCCAGAAGGACAACCATCTCTCCATCACTCCACCAATCAGGCCTTTATGGTAGAGTGGCCAGACGGAAGCCACTCCTCAGTAAAAGGCACATGACAGCCCGCTTGGAGTTTGCCAAGAGGCACCTTAAGACTCTCAGACCATGAGAAACAAGATTCTCTGGTCTGATGAAACCAAGATTGAACTCTTTGGCCTGAATGCCAAGTGTCACATCTGGAGGAAACCTGGCACCATCCCTACGGTGAAGCGTGGTGGCAGCATCATGCTGTGGGGATGTTTTTCAGTCGGAGGGACTGGGAGACTAGTCAGGATCGAGGCAAAGATGAATGGAGCAAAGTACAGAGAGATCCTTGATGGAAAACCTGCTCCAGAGCACTCAGGACCTCCAACTGGGGCAAAGGTTCACCTTCCAACAGGACAACAACCCTAAGCACACAGCCAAGACAACGCTGGAGTGGCTTCGGGACAAGTCTCTGAATATCCTTGAGTGGCCCAGCCAGAGCCCGGACATGAACCCGATCAAACATCTCAGGAGAGACCTGAAAATAGCTGTGCAGCTCCCCATCCAACCTGACAGAGCTTGAGAGGATCTGCAGAGAAGAATGGGAGAAACTCCCAAAATACAGGTGTGCCAAGCTTGTAGCATCATACCCAAGAAGACTCAAGGCTGCAATAGCTGCCAAAGGTGCTTCAACAAAGTACTGAGTAAAGGGTCTGAATACTTTCTAAAAACAGTTTTTGCTTTGTCATTATGGGGTAGTGTGTAGATGAGGGGAAAAAACAATTTAATCAATTTTAGAATAAGGCTGTAACCTAACAAAATGTGGAAAACGTCAAGGGTTGTGAACACTTTCCGAAGGCACTATATATACACACACACACACACACGCAGCATCTGTGCTGTGACCCATGAACGAAATTGCAATGGTAGGTGACGTGGTAAGGGAGTCATCTTTATGCAAGGAGCATCCGGGATAAGAATTTAAATTTTTGGACTTTTGAAAATAATTTCATGTAGCCATTGATTCCTGTAGAATATAACTTATGAATTCCTCATGAGTTTAGTTAAACTGTCATACCCCATCAGAACCCAAAATATATGCTTATTTTATGCAATTTTTTGTAAGCAATGTAATTGTAAACAAACACTGTATAGCTTAAAGGGGGAAATCCTCACGTGATACAAAGTGTCCTCCATGCCCCTGTTTCGGTAAAAAGCTATGGGATGCGGCTGGAGAAATGTAACCACTCAAATTCATAGAGCCATGGATGCAAGGACTGACCATCCATGATATCAAAATGATAGTTTTAACCAGGAGTTGGAACCGGTTCAGGGAACAGAACCGAAAACCGGGAAATAAAGAAATGTTTCAAAGAACAGAAATGGAACGAAAGTGATCCATACTGTTCCGGAACAGAACCTTTATTTTAAAAACATGGAAATTGGTTAATAACGTTATTTTACGTTGCAGCCATTTTTTCTAGTCCCACAAGCTGAACATATTTGCCAGTGTGTGTGCAGGCTCCCTGCCCCTCCCCCTCCAAAGTATAGCCTACTGTATTGACATTAGAACCGTGAGAAGATCGGGAGAGATTTTGTTTTAGCTAGAGAATGGATTACATTTTTCAATGCTACTTAAGGATTACTATAGGCCTAGTTATCACATTTCACATTGGATTTATTACCTACAAAAAGGTAGAACGTGTTTCTAATCAAATAAAATGTGATGTTATTGCGGGTGTAGCGAAATGCTTGTAATTCTGGTGCCGCTCTGCACACACAAGCTTGTTAGCTATCTCAAAAGGACATTCAAAGTTCCTTCATAGAAGCTGCTCCTCCTAGGTATAATTCTGTGGACCTAATTCAGATAATGCATGTCATAAGATGCCTAGTGCTTCAAGCCTGCTCGTCAACCCTCTCTTCACTCGCTCCCCCACCCGTAAAATGTCAGTCACATCTTGCGCCATAGGGTACACTTGTGTTCATCACCCATGTAAACTATCTTGCCTGTTCAATCCGCACTGGTTGGTGAAGTACTTTAAATGAGCTAAAATGTAAACAACTTGATTTCACAGGTTAAAATAGGAACAGAAAGGAACGATAAACAGTAACTTTTTTTTGAGCTGGTTCAGAACTTTATTTTGCTGGTCGGAACAGTGGAACGAAGCGAGAGAAAAATAGTGCTTCTGTTCAGAATGAAACGATTGGAACATTTCAGTTATAAACCCTGGTTTTAACCACATTTTCCTTTGTTTACAAACATTGGAGTAAGATAAGCTTATATTTTGTGTTCTGATGGGGTACGACAGTTGAACTAAGCTTATGAGGCATTTATAAGAATTATTATTCAAGAGTCAATGGGGACATATCATTCATTTATAAATCCAAAAAGTGAACGTACCAACTGCAGATTGCCCCGTTAAAATATGGTTAAATCTATAATTTTGATCTCATGGATGGTCAGTCCTTGTTGTATCATTAGGTCTGTCTACGAATTTGAGAGTTTACCAGCTGTTTACCGAAACAAGTGAATCCCGGATTGCCCCTTTAAAGGCTGGGGGACAATTGTGTGATAGAAAGAGGTTTAAAAGACAGACATGATATGGAAAACATATTGGGATAGAAAGATAAATGCTTAGGAAAAAAATGGTGATCAAGGATAATGTAGCTTCCATTCATTTTATTGACAGAGAATAATTTCAAACACTCACCATTAATTTCCTTTGTTGGCTTCGATTTGGCTGTGAATCTGTCAACTGCAGCAACAGTTATTCCGGTGTTGTCAACTTCCTTTGGAACAAACCTGGCTAGATCGATGTCCTGGAACTCCTGAACATCTTCAACCTGTGGGGAGGGATAACCAGTAACAATGTCATACAGAAGTATCACTTCATGATAATTAAATCACCAACACACTTCCTCAAGCTACTTCAGTAAAGATTTCCTGAGTATCCCCAGAGTTACATGCCTATTTAAAAATGTGTTTATCAGGCTTACCTCTTCAACATCATCATCGTCCTCAACATATTTTATGTCATCAGCCTCCTCATCGTCATCATCAGCCAGATCAGGGCAGAACTCAAATACTTGACGGCCGCTAACCTACACAACAAAAACTTGTGTTAGTATTAAAATGTTTTCCACTTATCTGTAAGATGTGATACTGCAATCGAAATAAATGACTATTTCGAGGTTTGGCGACAAAACAAAATCAAAGCTCACCCCAAAGGACCTGCCAGCATTGAAATCAGCCTTCTTTTTCTCCATGTCTTGCTCTGCCTTCGCCACTTTCTCTTGCCTTTTCCTCTTTTTCCAGGCCAAGAAGGTCTCCAGAGTTATTCGGGTGACATTTGGTCCGAGGGCAGATCGCTGATAGACAAAGTAATTGTTTGGTAACATTTCTTAAATAACAACAGCCCACAGAAACTTCACAGGATCTCAATCTCAGCACTATGTTATTGAATAAGTCACATTTTGGATTTGTTTTATGTTGGTCAACGAGTGATCTCAAACATTAACAGCCAGTCCTGGCATCCATAGCTCTTTATGAATTTCAGAGTGGATAAAGTGGTGGGCTGCCGACTGAAACAAACATTGTGGCCATTGTGGCTTTAAGCGTAATATGGGCCAAATAACACACTAGACAGAAATATCTCAAGTAGAAACATGAATTTTAGTGAAAAAGTGGTCAAATCTACCTCATTCTCTATCAACTCTTCCATTGAGATTTCATCTTCCTTTTCGTCCTTTTTCTTGTCTTTCTTGAGCACAAACCCAGCAGGCAATGCATGGCGGTACATACAAGTGTCAGCTCCACTAGGACATACCCAAAACCAACCATATTTGTTGTTTTCAATGGCATCAAGGAAATGCTTGCAAACCTACAAGACGATAAAAGCAGAAGTCAGTCTATGGCCAATGTATCTTAATATACAGTGCATTCGGAAAGTATTCAGACCCCTTGACTTTTTCCACATTTTGTTATGTTAAAATGGATTAAATTGTGTTTTCCCCCTCATCAATTCACAATACCCCATAATGACAAATAAAAAACTGTTTTTTATAAATTTTTGCAAATTGATTGAAAATAAAAAAACTGAAATATACATTTACATAAGTATTCAGACCCTTTACTCAGTACTTTGTTGAAGCATCTTTGGCAGCAATTGCAGCCTCGAGGATGACGCTACAAGCTTGGCACACCTGTATTTGGGGAGTTTCTCCCATTATTCTCTGCAGATCCTCTCAAGCTCTGTCAGGTTGGATGGGGAGCGTTGCTGCACAGCTATTTTCACGTCTCTCCAGAGATGTTCGATCGGGTTCAAGTCCGGCTTCTGGCTGGGCCACTCAAGGATATTCTGAGACCTGTCCCGAAGCCACTCCTGCGTTGTCTTGGCTGTGTGCTTAGCGTCGTTGTCCTGTTGGAAGGTGAACCTTTGCCCCAGTCTGAGGTCCTGAGCACTCTGGAGCAGGTTTTCATCAAGGATCTCTCTGTACTTTGCTCCATTCATCTTTCCCTCGATCCTGACTAGTCTCCCAGTCCATGCCGCTGAAAAACACCCCCCACAGCACGATGCTCACACCATGCTTCACCGTAGGGATGGTGCCAGGTTTCCTCCAGACGTGATACTTGGCATTCAGGCCAAAGAGTTCAATCTAGGTTTCATCAGACCAGATAATCTTGTTTCTCATGATCTGAGAGTCTTAAGGTGCCTTTTGGCAAACTCCAAGCGGGCTGTCATGTGCCTTTTACTGAGGAGTGGCCTCCGTCTGGCCACTCTACCATAAAGGCCTGATTGGTGGAGTGCTGCAGAGATGGTTGTCCTTCTGGAAGGTTCTCCCATCTCCACAGAGGAACTCTAGAGCTCTGTCAGAGTGACCATCGGGTTCTTGGTCACCTCCCCTAACCAAGTCCCTACTCACCCGATTGCTCAGTTTGGCGGGCGGCCAGCTCTAGGAAGAGTCTTGGTGGTTCCAAACTTACTTCCATTTAAGAACGATGGAGGCCACTGTGTTCTTGGGAACATTCAATGCTGCAGAAATGTTTTGGTACCCTTCCCCAGATCTGTGCCTTAACACAATCCTGTCTTGGCGCTCCACAGACAATTCCTTCGACCTCATGGCTGTGTTTTCTCTGACATGCACTGTCAACTGTGGGACCTTATATAGACCGGTGTGTGCCTTTCCAAATCATGTACAATCAATTGAATTTACCACAGGTGGACTCCAATCAAGTTGTAGAAACATCTCAAGGATGATCAATGGAAACAGGATGCACCTGAGCTCAATTTCGAGTCTCCTAGCAATGGGTCTGAATACTTTTTTTTCCCGCTTTGTCATTATGGGGTATTGACGAGGATTTTTATTTATTTAATCCATTTTAGAATAAGGCTGTAACACAAAATGTGGAAAAGGCGAAGGGGTCTGAAGACTTTCAGAATGCAGTACTGATGAATCTTAGCTCTTAGATGGATGTGCCAAAACATACAATTTGAGTTTTTGAGCTTTGAGCTTTCTTCTTTTCAGCTTCTCCGTGCTTCTGGTTCACTACCTCCTCCAGCTTCTTCTCATCCCAATTATCCATGGTATCTATACAAAACAGGATAAATAGTGAGCTCTACAAAACATCAGTTGTTTCTTCACTGCTGACAACACTAATGATTAGAAGACACTAACCTTTCTCAAGCTCATCATCTCTCTTGTCAACATAGAGGCTCCGTTTCTCACACTTCCTCTCGAGTGTCAAATCGTGGGAGAACTTGCACTTGTCTCCCTTGGTACATTGGCCTTGCTTGAAGAAGGCACAGAGAACTGACTTTGGGTCCACCCCTGCAGAATTAAGAGGAAAATGTAATAAGTACTGAATGTTTCTTCTCGCGCTCATTACCTCTTTCCTGCCACTGTTGCCATAGATAGGTGGAATGAACAGAATAATTACACATTCCGAAAATATCCTTCTCTTTTGTTATTGTAACCCAACACAGGGTAACACTATTGGGTAATTACTTAAATTATGTACATCAAAAACATAAGTCTTTACAAACTCATTCATTGAAACATGCAATATAATCTGTAAGCACTTTATGAACATAACAGCAAACATTTGTTAAAGATGTTACAAATACTTTTACATTTTAGTGTAAATCTTGTAATTTGAGACAGCTCTTTTACAGAGCACTCATGCATTGCAATAACCTTAGAACTCACATTGCAAATTGTGTCAATTGAAACCTATGATATAACCCTCCAGATAAAACTATCCACTAATGGAATGAATAATGTTAAAATTCCAAATAGAAAAACATTGAACATCTCTTATAGTATCTCCGACACATAACCGCACGGCGCTTGTAACGCCAAGGTAGTGGGTTCGATCCCCGGGACCACCCATACACAAAAAATGTATGCACGCATGACTGTAAGTCGCTTTGGATAAAAGCGTCTGCTAAATGGCATATTATTATTATGCAACTCCACGCACACCTGATGGCTTTTATAGATTGAGGATAAACACTGTAGCTTGCCTGGTGCACAAAGATTGTCTGAAAATGCTCAGTTTATATCGTAATACCTTTTTGCACCTTTACCATGTTCTAATTCTTGACAAACACTAGTAGCGGGTAGACCACAACGGCCTAATCAGTGATTAAGCCTCACGATATGAGTTTGTTAAGCATTCGATAGGGTAAGGTTGCAAAATGTCCTTTTGTCTGAAAAATGCTCTGTTTAATATAATCTATGTACCAGAGGAAACTTTGCAGCGGAATATAGACGACAAGCTGAAGACATTTCCATCCTCACCTTTAGCGACTTTCTGAGCAGCCACCACTGGCTTGAAAAGCTCGTTCAGCTCATCTAACTCTTTCTTCTTGTCACCCTTTTTGTTCTTGTCCCCTTCCGCACCAACCTAGGAAAACATGATCAAGTTAGTCATAAGTCCACAACAGGAATCAGGTTTGCCGGCCTCCTGACCTAATAGAAAGCTATAGCTTGCTGAGATTAGGTTGGCTTTATATCCATTTAAATTTTCCAGAAGGTGCCTTGTTTTGCCTTGAGTAGCCAGTTTGTTGAATTAACTGTCATTTGGACTTACTCTGCCAATTGTCCACTTGGTTGGTCCTATGCCAGTGGAAATTGACAAAATATCCACAGGAAAGTATTATCAAACCAACATTTTAAAATGCTTGTCCTGCTGTTGAAATTCCGATCATCTGGCACATGCGCAAAACCATGTAAACACCTGCATGAGCTCAGTTAGTATGCATGCATCGTGTGCATACATTTTATGCCTTTTGAAATAATGATCTCATTCTATATAAAAAAGATCAAATGGCTATGGTAGGTTACACATTTTGATTCAGCTGAAGCAAGCCCACAAATTCAGGAAATTAACCTTTTCTAGTTTAGTCATTTATCTTAGCTGCCTTAGAAGTATTTACTTTGCAGGCTGAGCACGACCCCATTCTTATCGACGGTGCTGTAGTGGAACAGGTTGAGAGCTTCAATGTCCGTGGTGTCCACATCAAACTTTCATGGTCCAAACACACCAAGACAGTCGTGATGAGGGCACAACAAAGCCTATTCCCCCTCAGGAGACTGAAAAGATTTGGAATGGGTCCTCACATCCTCAAAAAGTTATACAGCTGCACCATCGAGAGCATCCTGACTGGTTGCTTACCGCCTGGTATGGCAACTGCTCGGCCTCTGACCGCAAGGCACTACAGAGGGTAGTGCGTACGGCCCAGTACATCACTTGGGCCAAGCTTCCTGCCATCCAGGACCTCTATACCAGGCGGTGTCAGAGGAAGGCCCTAAAAATTGTCAAAGACTCCAGTCACCCTAGTCATAGACTGTTCTCTCTGCTACCGCACGGCAAGCGGTACCGGAACGCCAAGTCTAGGTCCAAAAGGCTTCTTAACACCTTTTACCCCCAAGCCATAAGACTCCTGAACAGCTAATCATGGATACCCGGACTATCTGCATTGTCCCCCCACCTCACCCCGTTTTACTCTGTTTATTATCTATGCATAGTCACTTTAACTCTACCCATATGTCCCGTGTATCTCAGTTGGTAGAGCATGGCGTTTGCAACGCCAGGGTTGTGGGTTCGATTCCCACGGGGGACCAGTATGAAAACGTATGCACTCAATAACTGTAAGTCGCTCTGGATAAGAGCATCTGCTAAATGACTAAAATGTAAATTGTACATAAACTCAGCAAAAAAAGAAACGTCCTGACTGTCAACTGCGTTTATTTTCAGCAAACGTAACATGTGTAAATAGTAACAGTCAGTATCTGGTGTGGCCACCAGCTGCATTAAGTACTGCAGTGCATCTCCTCCTCACGGACTGCACCAGATTTGCCAGTTCTTGCTGTGAGATGTTACCCCACTCTTCCACCAAGGCACCTGCAAGTTCCCAGACATTTCTGGGGGGGAATGGCCCTAGCCCTCACCCTCCGATCCAACAGGTCCCAGACATGCTCAATGGGATTAAGTTCAGGGCTCTTCGCTGGCCATGGCAGAACACTGACATTCCTGTATTGCAGGAAATCATGCACAGAACGAGCAGTATGGCTGGTGGCATTGTCATGCTGGAGGGTCATGTCAGGATGAGCCTGCAGGAAGGGTACCACATGAGGGAGGAGGATGTCTTCCCTGTAACGCACAACGTTGAGATTGCCTGCAATGACAACAAGCTCAGTCTGATGATGCTTTGACACACCGCTCCAGACCATGACGGACCCTCCACCTCCAAATCAATGCCGTCCAGAGTACAGGCCTCTGTGTAATGCTCATTCCTTTGATGATAAACGCCAATCCGACCATCACCCCTGGTGAGACAAAACCGCGACTGCGTCAGAGAAGAGCACTTTTGCCAGTCCTGTCTGGTAAAGAGACATACGTTGTTGCCGGTGATGTCTGGTGAGGACCTGCCTTACAACAGGCCTAAAAGCCCTCAGTCCAACCTCTCTCAGTCATATATATATATATATATATATATATATATATATATACACATACATACATATACACACACAGTGGGGAGAACAAGTATTTGATACACTGCCGATTTTGCAGGTTTTCCTACTTACAAAGCATGTAGAGGTCTGTAATTTTGATCATAGGTACACTTCAACTGTGAGAGACGGAATGTAAAACAAAAATCCAGAAAATCACATTGTATGATTTAAGTAATTAATTTGCATTTTATTGCATGACATAAGTATTTGATACATCAGAAAAGCAGAACTTAATATTTGGTACAGAAACCTTTGTTTGCAATTTCAGAGATCATACGTTTCCTGTAGGTCTTGACCAGGTTTGCACACACTGCAGCAGGGATTTTGGGCCACTCCTCCATACAGACCTTCTCCAGATCCTTCAGGTTTCGGGGCTGTCGCTGGGCAATACGGACTTTCTGCTCCCTCCAAAGATTTTCTATTGGGTTCAGGTCTGGAGACTGGCTAGGCCACTCCAGGACCTTGAGATGCTTCTTACGGAGCCACTCAGTTGCCCTGGCTGTGTGTTTCGGGTCGTTGTCATGCTGGAAGACCCAGCCACGACCCATCTTCAATGCTCTTACTGAGGGAAGGAGGTTGTTGGCCAAGATCTCGCGATACATGGCCCCATCCATCCTCCCCTCAATACGGTCCAGTCGTCCTGTCCCCTTTGCAGAAAATCATCCCCAAAGAATGATGTTTCCACCTCCATGCTTCACGGTTGGGATGGTGTTCTTGGGGTTGTACTCATCATTCTTCCTCCAAACATGGCGAGTGGAGTTTAGACCAAAAAGCTCTATTTCTGTCTCATCAGACCACATGACCTTCTCTCATTCCTCCTCTGGATCATCCAGATGGTCATTGGCAAACTTCAGACAGGCCTGGACATGCGCTGGCTTGAGCAGGGGGACCTTGCGTGCGTTGCAGGATTTTAATCCATGACGGCGTAGTGTGTTACTAATAGTTTTCTTTGAGACTGTGGTCCCAGCTCTCTTCAGGTCATTGACCAGGTCCTGCCGTGTAGTTCTGGGCTGATCCCTCACCTTCCTCATGATAATTGATGCCCCACGAGGTGAGATCTTGCATGGAGCCCCAGACCGAGGGTGATTGACCGTCATCTTGAACTTCTTCCATTTTCTAATAATTGCGCCAACAGTTGTTGCCTTCTCACCAAGCTGTTTGCCTATTGTCCTGTAGCCCATCCCAGCCTTCTGCAGGTCTACAATTTTATCCCTGATGTCGTTACACAGCTCTCTGGTCTTGGCCATTGTGGAGAGGTTGGAGTCTGTTTGAGTGTGTGGACAGGTGTCTTTTATACAGGTAACGAGTTCAAACAGATGCAGTTAATACAGGTAATGAGTGGAGAACAGGAGGGCTTCTTAAAGAAAAACTAACAGGTCTGTGAGAGCCGGAATTCTTACTGGTTGGTAGGTGATCAAATACTTATGTCATGCAATAAAATGCAAATTAATTACTTAAAAATCATAATGTGATTTTCTGGATTTTTGTTTAGATTCCGTCTCTCACAGTTGAAGTGTACCTATGATAAAAAATGACAGACCTCTACATGCTTTGTAAGTAGGAAAACCTGCAAAATCGGCAGTGTATCAAATACTTGTTCTCCCCACTGTGTGTGTGTGTATATATATATATATATATATATATATATATATATATATATATATATATATATATATATATATATAGTAAAGTGGTTGTCCCACTGGCTATCATAAGGTGAATGCACCAATTTGTAAGTCGCTCTGGATAAGAGCGTCTGCTAAATTACAGAAATGTAAATGTCAATGTATTGTTGACAGTCTGAGCACTGATGGAGGGATTGTGCGTTCCTGGTGTAACTCGGGCGGTTGTTGTTGCCATCCTGTACCTGTCCCGCAGGTGTCATGGGCGGCAGGTAGCTTAGGTAGGTAGCTCAGGTAGCTTAGTGGGTAAGAGCGTTGTGCCAGTAACCGAAAGGTCGCTGGTTCTAATCCCCGAGCCGACTAGGTGAAAAATCTGTCGATGTGCCCTTAAGCAAGGCACTTAACCCTAATTGCTCCTGTAAGTCGCTCTGGATAAGAGTGTCTGCTAAATGACGTAAATGTAAAAATGTAATGTAAATGTCATGTTCGGATGTACCGATCCTATGCAGGTGTTTTTACACGTGGTCTCCACTGCGAGGACGATCAGCTGCCCGTCCTGTCTCCCTGTAGTGCTGTCTTAGGCGTCTCACAGTACAGACATTGCAATTTATTGCCCTGGCCACATCTGCAGTCCTCATGCCTCCTTGCAGCATGGCTAAGGCACGTTCACACAGATGATTGGTGTTTTTTAGAGTCAGTAGAAAGGCCTCTTTAGTGTCCTAAGTTTTAATAACTGTGACCTTAATTGCCTACCGTCTGTAAACTGTTAGTGCATGTTCACAGGTGCATGTTCATTAATTGTTCATGGTTCATTAAAACAAGCATGGGAAACAGTGTTTGTTTAAACACTGTTTCCCATGCTTGTTTTAATGAACCATGAACAATTAATGAACATGCACCTGTGGAACTGTCGTCAATACACTAACAGTTACACTAACAATACACTAATGAAGATCTGTGAAGTTGTTTGGATTTTTACAAATTATCTTTGAAAGACAGGGTCCTGGAAAATTGACGTTTCTTTTTTTGCTGAGTTTATTACCTTGACTAACCGGTGCCCCCGCACATTGACCCTGTACCGGTACCCCCTGTATATAGCCTCCCTACTGTTTATTTATTTTACTGCTGCTCTTTAATAATTTTTTAATACACACTTTTTTCCCCTGCATTGTTGGTTAAGGGCTTGTAAGCGTTTCACTGTAAGGTCTACACCTTTTGTATTCGACGCATGTGGCAAATAAAATATGATTTGACTAGCATCTAGAGTTGCAATGTCCCAACATTGGATGCCAAAAATCAACTGGAAGTATCTACTAAATAAGTTTTGAAGCCACATAAACCAGAAGGCTACATTAATATTTTTTCCTAAAATTACTGTTTGCAGTTCCAATTATTACGATTGAACCAAATCCCAACTAATAAACAAAACTCCCCCGGTCAGAAGATAGCAATTAGTCTATGAATGGGGTACATTCTGACCAGAGAGAAGACATGAACAAAAGTCGGGTTTTTATGGCTATAGGTTGATGATGCTCTAATGGCAAACATCTCTGTATAAATGTCAAGCCAGTGGTCATTAGGAAAATTAATTGAGAAACAACAAGTCTGTAGGCCTAACTGGTAAATCTTACCTTACTACCAGGAACTTGCTTGACTTGCTGAGAGACATTCTTGATAAATTTCTGTTGTTTTCCTCCCTTTTTGTTCTTCAAACCAAATGTCTTGTCCTACATAAAAGATAAACAAATTGAATATCAGCAATTTAACAAGGACATACTTGGCAGGCTACCTAGAATGAACCTCTGAACGACAAAATAACAAGGTTTCGATAAGCTATGATAACTAACTAGTCAACCTTTCATCTGTGTTACAACTACTAACTAAGCAGTTAATTCTAGCCGTGGACAGACGATCAGACAACTTAGCTACCTAGCTAACATTAATTCGACTAAATAAAATGTTAACCTTTGTTGGCTACTGTCTGCAGCTAACTAGCTACATCATGCAAGCACAAGTTAGCTACCAAGTAGCTACCACGTTCTTAAAAAGGGGTTAGCATAAGAACGCTAACGTTTGTTAGCTTGGTACCTAGCAAATATAACGTTTGGAAAATGTTCTGCGTTCAATAATACGTGATAAAACTAGCTAGCATCTAACGCCTAACGTTCTGTCTAACTTACTAGCTAGCTTCACAAAATAACCTTTGAACGTTACTGTAGCTAGCTACCGGTACATGTTGTAGCTCACAAACTAGCTTAGCATTATTCAATATCATTTGGCTATCGTGCGCAAAAGTGCTTTCACCTCAATTATCTTTTCCTTCTTCTTTTCTTGCGTTTTTTTACTACCGGCGGCAGCTTGAGCTGGTTTCTTCGGAGGCATCGTGAATGATTTAACTATATTTTGAATTATTCTATTACGATAGCCACCGCTACATGAAGTACTAATAGGCCGCTCCGTGACAACTTGTTACCAAGTTGATGCTGAATGACGTCAGTGGTAATTCTCTTCTTCTTCATAGGTGTTTTTGGGGGGGCGGTTGGCGTCAAACATTAATGGTGCATTACCGACACCTCCTGTGCTGGAGAGTTTGACCGTTTGTCTTACGTTCTCGTCCCTCAACGGTTGTCACTTTATACCACAGCCACAAACTCAAAATCGTGGCTACATCGTAACAATTCATGAAATTAATCTTAATTTATGGTAGAGCACAATGTATGTATGTGTGTGTATATATATATATAACACAGTGAGGGAAAAAAAGTATTGGATCCCCTGCTGATTTTGTACGTTTGCCCACTGACAAAGAAATGATCAGTCTATAATTTTAATGGTAGGTTTATTTGAACAGTGAGAGACAGAATAACAACAAAGAAATCCAGAAAAACGCATGTGAAAAATGTTATAAATTGATTTGCATTTTAATGAGGGAAATAAGTATTTGACCCCCTCTCAATCAGAAAGATTTCTGGCTCCCAGGTGTCTTTTATACAGGTAACGAGCCGAGATTAGGAGCACACTCTTAAAGGGAGTGCTCCTAATCTCAGTTTGTTACCTGTATAAAAGACACCTGTCCACAGAAGCAATCAGATTCCAAACTCTCCACCATGGCCAAGACCAAATAGCTCTAAAAGAATGTCAGGGAGAAGATTGTAGAATGTGCTTCTTCTTGAGCCACTCATTTGTTGCCTTGGCCATGTGTTTTGGGTCATTGTCATGCTGGAACACTCATCCAGGACCCATTTTCAATGCCCTGGCTGAGGGAAGGATGTTCTCATCCAAGATTTGACGGTACATGGCCCCGTCCATCGTCCCTTTGATGCGGTGAAGTTGTCCTGTCCCCTTAGCAGAAAACACCCCCAAAGCATAATGTTTCCACCTCCTTGTTTGACGGTGGGGATGGTGTTCTTGGGGTCATAGGCAGCATTCCTCCTCCTCCAAACACGTCGAGTTGAGTTGATGCCAAAGAGCTCGATTTTGGTCTCATCTGACCTCAACACTTTCACCCAGTTCTCCTCTGAATCATTCAGATGTTCATTGGCAAACTTCAGACGGACCTGTATATGTGCTTTCTTGAGCAGGGGGACCTTGCGGGCGCTGCAGGATTTCAGTCCTTCACGGCGTAGTGTGTTAACAATTGTTTTCTTGGTGACTATGGTCCCAGCTGCCTTGAGATCATTGACAAGATCCTCCCGTGTAGTTAATAATCGCACCAACTGTTGTCACCTTCTCACCAAGCTGCTTGGCGATGGTCTTGTAGCCCATTCCAGCCTTGTGTAGGTTTACAATCTTGTCCCTGACATCCTTTTAGAGCTCTTTGGTCTTGGCCATGTGGAGAGTTTGGAATCTGATTGATTGATTGCTTCTGTGGACAGGTGTCTTTTATACAGGTAACAAACTGAGATTAGGAGCAATCCCTTTAAGAGTGTGCTCCTAATCTCAGCTCGTTACCTGTATAAAAGACACCTGGGAGCCAGAAATCTTTCTGATTGAGAGGGGGTAAAATACTTATTTCCCTCATTAAAATGCATCGTTTTTCTGGATTATTTTGTTGTTATTCTGTCTCTCACTGTTCAAATAAACCTACCATTAAAATTATAGACTGATCATTTCTTTGTCAGTGGGCAACGTACAAAATCAGCAAGGGATCAAATACTTTTTCCCCTCACTGTACCTATAATTAGTAAAACCAGAGAAACTTATATTTTTGCAGTGGTCTCTTAATTTTTTCCGGAGCTGTATATACACATACACACATACATATATATATACATATATATATATATATATATATACATACACATATACATATCCTTTTTAAAAATATATTTCCCTTTATTACTTTCTAACCCCACCACCCCTTCCCTAATTGGAGCAAACTAGTGAACAACAATTCTTAGGCCTCTACTTCCAGTTTATACATACTATATACATTTTATGGACACAGTCAATTTTACAATAATTATATTTTGTTTGTTTTTACTCCTGAACTTCCTCTACCCTCTACCTCTCTGATCATTTTCATGATGTCCATCCGGTTTGCTTCTATATGCCATATCTTTCTAACTGTGCTCTTTCACAAAAGCGCTCAACCTATAACCTATAGACTTATTATGGACACATTATTAGTTATCTTGTTGTTATTAGTTGTTATTAGTTGTTATTAGTCCCATCCTTCAACTCCAGTCAACACCACCCATCTATCTCTTAACACCATCCATATTGGATTTCTATTTGCCATATATTTTTAAACTGTACTGTGATGTTTTACAAAAGTTCTGAACCTTTCTATTCTCATTGTTTCTACAGATTGTAAATTGAAAATAAACATTTTTGCTATAAGTATTATTATATTATTGATCGATTGACTATGACTTTTCAGATCACCCAGTAATGCTATCTGCAGGGTTAGCTCCAGGTAAATATTGCATCCTTTAGCCATTCCTGGACCTGTGTCCAAAAACAAGCTACAGATGGACAGTACCAAAACAAATGATCTAATGATTCTGCCTCTTCGCAGCAAAATCTGCAGACCTGGGAAGATTGTATCCCCCATATAAATAATATTCTATTGGTAGCAAGAATTGTACATAATAATTTAAATTGAACAATTCTAAGTTTTGAATCCGGCGTCGTTTTGCGTATCACTTCATAAACACTATACCATGGGATCGGTACGTCAAAAATCTCTTCCCAACTATTTTGCAATCTATATGGGACGGCTGTCAATCCTTTGGTCCTTAAATGAAACTAGTATACTTTTTTATTTATCACAGTTTTATTTGAACCAATTATGGTCTTTAATGCAAGGCCAACAAACAAGTTCCTTACTTTTTCCCCCTTCCACTTTCCTCTTCCATTTTTGTGGTAATGCTGCAATTATTTGGTTGTAATTTTGGGTAGAGCAGACATTTCCATATGTTTTTGTTAGCTGCATGTGCGACATACAGTGGGGGAAAAAAAAGTATTTAGTCAGCCAACAATTGTGCAAGTTCTCCCACTTAAAAAGATGAGAGAGGCCTGTAATTTTCATCATAGGTACACGTCAACGATGACAGACAAAATTAGGGAAAAAAATCCAGAAAATCACATTGTACGATTTTAAATGAATTTATTTGCAAATTATGGTGGAAAATAAGTATTTGGTCAATAACAAAAGTTTCTCAATACTTTGTTATATACAATTTGTTGGCAATGACACAGGCCAAACGTTTTCTGTAAGTCTTCACAAGGTTTTCACACACTGTTGCTGGTATTTTGGCCCATTCCTCCATGCAGATCTCCTCTAGAGCAGTGATGTTTTGGGGCTGTCGCTGGGCAACACGGACTTTCAACTCCCTCCAAATATTTTCTATGGGGTTGAGATCTGGAGACTGGCTAGGCCACTCCAGGACCTTGAAATACTTCTTAGGAAGCCACTCCTTCGTTGCCCGGGCGGTGTGTTTGGGATCATTGTCATGCTGAAAGACCCAGCCACGTTTCATCTTCAATGCCCTTGCTGATGGAAGGAGGTTTTCACTCAAAATCTCACGATACATGGCCCCATTCATTCTTTCCTTTACACGGATCAGTCGTCCTGGTCCCTTTGCAGAAAACAGCCCCAAAGCATGATGTTTCCACCCCCATGCTTCACAGTAGGTATGGTGTTCTTTGGATGCAACTCAGCATTCTTTGTCCTCCAAACACGACGAGTTGAGTTTTTACCAAAAAGTTATATTTTGGTTTCATCTGACCATATGACATTCTCCCAATCCTCTTCTGGATCATCCAAATGCACTCTAGCAAACTTCAGACGGGCCTGGACATGTACTGGCTTAAGCAGGGGGAAACGTCTTGCACTGCAGGATTTGAGTCCCTGGCGGCGTAGTGTGTTACTGATGGTAGGCTTTGTTACTTTGGTCCCAGCTCTCTGCAGGTCATTCACTAGGTCCCCCCGTGTGGTTCTGGGATTTTTGCTCACCGTTCTTGTGATCATTTTGACCTCACGGGGTGAGATCTTGCGTGGAGCCCCAGATCAAGGGAGATTATCAGTGGTCTTGTATGTCTTCCATTTCCTAATAATTGCTCCCACAGTTGATTTCTTCAAACCAAGCTGCTTACCTATTGCAGATTCAGTCTTCCCAGCCTGGTGCAGGTCTACAATTTTGTTTCTGGTGTCCTTTGACAGCTCTTTGGTCTTGGCCATAGTGGAGTTTGGAGTGTGACTGTTTGAGGTTGTGGACAGGTGTCTTTTATACTGATAACAAGTTCAAACAGGTGTCATTAATACAGGTAACGAGTGGAGGACAGAGGAGCCTCTTAAAGAAGAAAGTTACAGGTCTGTGAGAGCCAGAAATGTTGCTTGTTTGTAGGTGACCAAATACTTATTTTCCACCATAATTTGCAAATAAATTCATAAAAAATCCTACAATGTGATTTTCTGGATTTTTTTTTCTCAATTTGTCTGTCATAGTTGACGTGTACCTATGATGAAAATTACAGGCCTCTCTCATCTTTTTAATTGGGAGAACTTGCACAATTGGTGGCTGACTAAATACTTTTTTTCCCCACTGTAACTCCACCAGTCCTACTGATGATATCAGTTACGAAGATTATACCTTTTTTTTTTTATGTTGTGGAATATTTTTTATTTTGATCAATTAGTATATTTGTGTTTAACCACAATGTTAGCAGTGTGGTTAAGGTTAGGCTTAATGTTAGGTTTAAAATCAGATTTTAAGAAGATAAATTGTAGAAATAGGCGGCGTTTAGCCGTAATTATGACTGTGGTAACTAGTGATGAAATTCCTCAACCAATCCCATAGTTGCCACGTTCACATTCTAGTCGGAACTAGGAAACTCGGAAATGTCCGACTTGCTAACCGCAGCACGTGTTAGCACAACCAGTTAGCAATTCGGACATTTCCAAGTTTCCTAGTTTCGACTAGAACTTGAACTGCTACTCTCTGTTTATTATCTACACATAGTCACTTTAATAACTCTACATACATGTACATATTACCTCAATTACCTCGACTAACCGGTGCCCCCGCATATTGACTCGGTACCGGTACCCCCTGTATATCGCCTCGCTATTGTTATTTTTACTGCTGCTATTGAATTATTTGTTACTTTTATTTCGAATTATTTGATATTGTATTTTGTATTTCTTCTTTTTTCTTTAAAAAAAATTGTATTTCTTGTATTTTTTATTTTTTGTATTATTTCTTTAAACTGCATTGTAAGCATTTCCCTGTAAGGTCTACATCTGTTGTATTCGGCGCATGTGATAAATACAATTTGATTTGATTTGATTGATTATTTCCAGTTAATAATTTTGGACTGAAAAAGTATAGGCAGCCTAGCCAGCCCAATTTTGAATATAAACCAAATTTGATCACATTCACATTTTCTCCTGACACACAAATGGACTATAAATACATAACGTTGCCAATGAGTTACCCTGACCAAATGGACAGCGCACATAGGCTGTATGCAGCTGCTCTTATTAGTAGCCTACAGTTGATCAGACTGAAAATTGTTATTGTTTTCATGCCATACAGCATGTCAGTTCTCTAATGTTTAGGTGTAGCCTAGGCTGCTGCAACATTTATGTTTTTGCTTGTGTCTGTCCGGAGGGATTATGTGTTATCATCTTTGCTAAATAAAGCGTCTACCTCTCTCTTTAATCTAACTTTTAATGGATGATGCGATGGAAGCTATCAAATCATTCTGAATTGCTTTCAACATCCCAGAAAAGACAGTGGAATGTTCCATATGTTCAGCAAGTAAAGCATCGTAACGTGCAATTACCGCTGCAAGCTCCTTGTAGTTGCATTTGTTAGCAGAACTTTCCCTCTCGTCTTGTCCTCTAAAAGCCTATTCTTGCATGCCCCAAAACACAGTGGCGTTGATAAACCGCTTGAGAACATCCCTGTTTCTTCTTACTTTCTCATTGTGTTGCACAGTTTGAATACGCAGACCTTCGTCATGGTCGATGTGGCCATGAAGCTTGAATCTGATGTGGGCATTTATATGCTCCCTGATTTTGTTTTGCCGTTTAGCTGAACGATCAATGTTCTTCAGGTCACTGTAGCCCCCTTTCGCCCAAGACTCACTTTCCAAAAAGCAGGCAAAGCCAGCAATACAGGCGGCTTGATGAAAGGCTCCCTGTTAACCAGTTATACTTTTGATACCAATTGGTGTTGAACGCCCTCACCTTTTCATCCTTCTTCATGAAACTGATCTCAGGCAGAGGTCGACCCACGGTTTTAATTCGCACCTTTTCCGTGTACGCCAAAGAATGAAAGGGGTTCTTCAACAAAACGGTGACGAAATTTGCAGCAGTGTCAGCGGCGAAAACTGCACACTTGAGCTATTAGCTAGCTAGCTAGCTACTGCTACTTGCTACTGAAGTTAGTAAGGCAAATTTAAATGAATTGCAATAACTGGACACAAAAATAAAGTTTTAAAAACAAGAAAACAATTTATAATCTCCCTCCCCTGTCTCCCGTAATTTGAAGAAACTAATTTGAATTGAATAATATCAAAACAATACTCAACTATCACTTTTCAATCTCTATCCAATAATATCACAAACTCACCAAGCATCTCAACATAGAACCCCCCACAATAGTGCTCTGCGGCACAACCCCAATACAACACACTGGGTTCATTCTCTGATCCAAATCCTATGATTGGATGGACAACATGGCAGTTCATATTGCAAAAGCTTTGATTGGTTGGAGGTCGTACTGCGGAAGTGGTCATGATGACCATGTAGGTCGATGGAATGGGGTGAGGCCTACGAGCCTCCTAGGTTTTGTATTGAAGTCAATGTATATAGAGGAGGACAGAAGCTAGATTAAAACATATTTGAAAGATGTAAAACACAAATACTCCATCCTGTCATCTCAGAGCTGTACTCGTTTTTGGTTGGTAACTCCCTAAAACATGATTTTTTGTCCATGTTCAATGAAAACGGACAAAATATTTTATTTCACTCTTCGAACACAAATA